>NC_016134.3:43099149-43361649 GCF_000005505.3 Brachypodium distachyon | reverse complement strand
TTTAGTGGCGAACATCATCAGCCTGTCAGTCTTTTGCAATATATTTAATTGTTTGCATTACAAAGAGATGAGTTTTTTTCTTTTTTGACAATAGAAGGTGAGAAGGGTTTTTTTTACAACAAAAGAGGTGACGGACCGCGCCACCGATTGGCTCTTTTATTAAAGTAAATATGAGACTGTTCAATCCACTCTGGAGTTAATCTGTCAATCTGTTGGAACAACAAATTTAGAAACAAGCTTGTTCTCTACTGTACTTAATCGCAATCCTATTGAAAGGAACATTTAATTTATGAGACTGTTCAATCCAGTCTTGAGTTAAATCTGTCAATCTGTTGGAACAACTAATTTAGAAACAAGCATTTTCTGTTGTTCACTGTCTTTAGTAAGATTTTCTTTCCATCCATCTGATATAAGCGCTTCTCACCGTCTCTTTGTCTTGTTCTATTTCAGAGTTCAGAAACAAAAATGCAGCTCGAAAGCCACCAACAGTCAAAAAACCAGCTGAAAAGAAAAGGAAATTAGATAAAGAGGTACCGCCAGAAGACCAAAATAATGCAGCTGATGATGCGAAGGAGGACGAGGATTAATTTTCTGACCTTGTGATATACTGAATCTGAAATATGTTAGGGGCTTTCCTTTGTTAGTTGTATCACCCTTGTGCTCTGAATTGCAATGCCTCTGCATGCGAAATTGCTGTGTACCTGATATCATGTTGTAAATCATTTTTCTGTTCCAAACACATCCATTTTTCTTCGCTCATATGGTGGAATTTGTCTTTGTAGTGTTAAAATTAGCACCGATGATGAAACACTATTCTATGGTTAATGGTAGCATACTAGCATATGAATGAGCTGATTGCAAATCTAGTGGGATCGCTCATTTCACAAGTTATTCTTGTACTGAAATTACATGCTAACCTGTCAATATCTACTGAAAAGAAAAGAACTATCAATTCATCATGAAACTGTTTTAAATAAAAGAAATGGACTGGGGTAGAACAAAATCAACATAAACGGAGGTATATTTATGATCAATCCAAGCTCGGAATATAGACTATGAAATATGCCCGCAAGTTTCAGCGAGCTCAGATTTACACAGGAAAGTTGTTTCGAACAATAACTGGGGAAACATGCCCAAGGTCGGTGTGCCACTGTTGAAAGCTGCCTGGATAACTATATATAGTCGATCAAGTTCAGAGCTCAAATTCAATCACTAGCTACGAGTAAATATTGAATTACCATAGTACAATCCACAGAAATACTGCTTGGACATTCATGGTTGCAAAACAATCTGACCAGTCAAAAACACTGTAGCTCTTAAAGCATTACAGTGTGTTGATGTGTTCTACTTCAGTCTGAACCCCATTTCCTAAGAACTCTTTCTTTCGCGGACATTCCAACTCTTCCTTTGACAGGCACTGGGGCCAGAACACCACTGTCTAAAGGAGGTGATTTTGTCCTAGCAGTGGGTGCTGACGTGCCCCGGTAGACACAATGAGCTGCAAAAGAGAGAGCGCGCCGTATCTGCCGCAACACAATCAGCAATGGATTGACAAGAGCTGCTACCAAGACATTGAAGTTTGCGATCAGAAAGAACTGCAATGCAAAATTGAGCAATAGTTAGCACTACCACTTAGGGTTTGAAAAAAAAAACTAGACATGGTAATACATGATATGCACCCTTTACCGCGGCTATAATGCCAAGGATCGTAAGAACAGTTTGTTTCGCTGCATCCCAAAAACCTCCACTGCTGAACCACCTCAACCAAGCACCACCTCCTCCAGACCTTCCTCCGCCACCACCGGCAGCAGGACCAGGACCACCACGCCGGTCCCTTTGCTGCCTCTTTTCAACTCCCATGCCCCATTTCTCAAAACCTGTCTTCTTCTGTCCCAAGGCGCTCTCCAGTGCTCCCCTAGCCTCCTCCTGCCAAGAAGTATGCAATTGGTTATGTGGATATTGTGCTGCTCTGTCAACATTGGAAGATTGAATCAACACCAGTTACTTATTGAGACAGTTGCCCAAGAATGCACATCACAGATCAAACAGGAGAATTGAATACTTGCTATGTACAGCTTCAGAACAATCAGGTTGTCTCCAACTACCAACTCTGAACAAACATGGTTAAAAATGGCAGTAGCAGTAACGCCAGTAAAGTGTCATCCTAATTCAATTTCACCGTGTTACTAGATTGCATAATCAGTCAGCAATTATCTGTAAACGCAATTCGGCATTTTGGGTGTATTCCAATTTACAACAGCCGATAGCATTCAGCAGGTTAAACTCCTTGCCGTCAGCAAACACAACACCAGTTGCTAAACATTTGAGAATCTGTCCTCCAAAATTTGATACCCAAGTAAAACTGGAAACGAAAATTACACGAGGATTAGGTATCGCTGCAAATCCCCATCGCTGCGGCCACAAGCAGCACATATCCCGAGGAAGGAGCCCGAGCTCACCAGAGCGAACTAATTGGACACTACGCGCACCTGCTTTCTGCGGTCGCCGCCGCCGGAGAAGAGGCAGTAGGCGCGCCCGGCGCCAAGATTCGTCCTCCCGAGAATAGCGCATCCAGAGAGAGCACGGGACTGGCCGGCGGAGAAGAGGGCGGCGTCGCGGCGGAAGGCACCGAGCCGAGGAGGCGGAGGCCCAAGCGACATGGGCATGGCTATGGTGGCTTTCTGGCAATTCGGCTACTGAGCCAGCCCTGCTCTCTAGCAATTGTGTCCCCTCGCAAGATTAGGGCTTCTCCGTCATCAGGTTTATCTTTTAAATTCCAGGCAACTTTATTAAACGATGGTTAAATTAGAGTAATTTTTTCAAAAAAATTGTGTTCGCAAACAACTTCTGATACGACGTGACACCGGTTGTGACACGAAGGCCTTGTTTGGATCCTTACGTGTAGCACTAAATATGAACTAATCCAAAACGAAATATCATTGAAGGTTCCAAACAAGCCCGAAGTGAGTGCTTGCCATGCAGATATCATCTGTATATTCCGATGCATCGACCCAACATAGGCACTAAGCCAGTATCACAATCACTCGATCAGACAGATTGCACCGTAGATAAACAGCACAAGCGACACAGCATCCACGACGTATATATCAGGTACCGGTAGAGTATAATCTTGAGCACATTGTTCGATAATATCTGGTCGACGAAAAACAAAAACACTGCCAAAAAAGTAATACTGCTAGTTTATTCCATCATGTTCATCAGGGCACGCACACATTTGATAAAACTGCGACATATTTAAGCACAGACATAGTAAGAAAGTCCACTATGGTAATATTGATTCTAGGCAGAGGCAAGGACTTAGAACACCCGAACCGGCTTCCCCATGGTGCTCTTGATGTACAGGCACCTGACCTGCAAAACAGAAGCAACAACCAATGTCATATTCTGTTTGATTTCAGCCTAATTGCTTATTCGTCTACGTATGTCACTTGATGCGATTGAAAAGGATGAATTTGGGGATAGACAACAGGACTCACGTTTTGCCAATTCTTCTTAAGCAGGGAAACCAGGAAGTTGACGCTCATCTGGATGTTTTGCTGGATCTGCTTCTCCTCCATGGAAAGGTTACCCACTGCGACACCCATGCAAAGCACCTTCTTCAGCTGGAACTTGATTGTAGCTTTCGTCTCGTTTACCTTGGCTTCCAGAGATTCCTGGTGAGAAACCAGAGTAGGGAACTTGCCTGTGATGCCATAAAAAAATGATCAATATGCAGGATCAAAACAAGGATAGGTTAGATGTTTGTGCTAAGGACAACAAGGAGATGTTATGAGCTAACATCACACAGGGCATAGAATGTGATATACATAATACAGCTTCGGTCTACAAGATATCAATAATAGAAGAACAGCTTAACAAAATATAGATCTCAATGAAAATGAAATGTGCTTGTGTGCATGATCACACTTTTCATACATATAACACAGGTAAAAAAACATGATCTACATCCCTATCGCAGATGGACGCAATTAAAAAAATATATGCTTACAAGGTTCTGCTAGCAGATGATTGTCCACAGAAACAATAAACCCATCATTACATCAATCAATTAACCAATAGCAATAAGATATAAGGCATGCTTCTACATGAAGTGATACCATAAAAGGTTGTTCCCGGTTCTGAGTTCTGACCATGAAACAGAAGAAAATGGATCGGAACACTTGCCTGCCTTGTTGAGACCAGGACCAAGGAGACGGGGAATCTGCTTGATGATAGCCTCTGAAGCTAAGAAAGCATGATACTTCTTGGCAAGCCTCTTGACAAGCTTCTTGTTCTTGTTCATCTTCTTAAGAGCTTCAACATCCATGGAATCAAGACCAATCTTCTCAGCCTGCAATCAGGAGAATAAGAAAATGTAAATTTTAAAAGGATCATAACTTCTGTAAAGAGACAGACAACTGCGGTTGACCTATCATTTTACAGAGCCAACAATTTTTACATGCAACTAATAATATCCTCAAGACCAGTTGATTGACCAGTGATTGTCATAACTTCTGTAACAAAGTTATTGTCATATAAGCTAGATACAAATATCAAAATAAAAGAAGGTTCCAACACAGTTGAACATCCTCAAGACCAGTTGATTGACCAGTGATTGCTCAGGTCAAAATGAAATAACATTGATATCACCATCTATCTTACAGAAAAAAAAAGGAGAATTACTGGTCTCCTTACCTCCCCCACATGCTGTGCATCACCAAGCATGCAGACCCTCATCTTTGGGCGAGGGACATGGGGCAGCTTAACAGAGCCGCTGAAACGCTTGTCCTTTTGCGGGTCATAGTTCTTGAGACCGATCTGGAGTTCAACGGTCTCCGTAAACTTTCTATTCTTCTCCTTGGCCTCCGTGACAACCTGGGTGATGGCCTCCTTAAGGGCCTCAGTCTGCAACTTACTGGAAAGCCAGGTATACAGAGTTAAATTACAATACAGCATGATCCCACATCTGAAAAGTTAAGGCTATTATACCATATATAGTTGCAAGTAAACAATGGTTACTGCTCTAGCAAACGAGCTTGAATATATTTTTACACTTTTCTAGCAAGTAATGGTCTAATAGATAGAAGGAACAGTTTCCACTGTACCACACTACAAAATTGTGTCATAAATCATGTAAAATCCACGGTAACTAGATGAAGAACGTCTGGGAACAGTTTCCGCAGTCTGCAATGTTAGAACTACACATAGGCAATATGTTTATAAAAAAGAAAAGGTTCTGCCTAAACGGCCGGCTGATCTCTAGAAACTAGTAGTACTAGTAAGCTACTACTGCTTAGACGATACAATCCAGTAAACACTCGCGGCAGATCTGACGGTAATTCGAAAGACGAGTACGAGAAGCGAAGTTTAGTGGTGGTGGTACCTCATGGTCGCCGATCGATCGACTATCCGCCTGCTGCAGACAAGAGAGAAACAAGACGAGGAGGTGAGATCGGGATTGGGAACCAAAATCAATGGAAATTCGGGGATGTCGGGTACCTGGTCTAGGGTTTGGGGAGGGGTGAGGACGAAGGGAGGGCGGCGCGAGGAGTGGCTCTCGTCGGCTCTTCTGTTAGATGGAGGCTTCGGGAATCGGGGGAGCTGGGGAAGAGAGAGATGGCGGATGGATCTGCTCCGCGGGTTGCTGACAGCCGTTGGATCGTCGCGCTGCAGGCCGTCCCTTGCGATGGGCTGCAAAGGCCGTGGAAATGTACAGCGTGTGCCTTCTTGTCAGCCCAACAACACACATAACCTGCTCTTGCGTCCAAAAAAGGAAAATAGAGAAACGACTCTGAGAAACCGAGCAAAAATCTACAGGCAATTCGTGAGCGTACGCGCAATCGGTGTTTCTAAAAACGAACGTACTGGATTCTCTCGTTTTTGTTTTTGGAAGTACTCCTTCTCCCTCCAACAAAAGATGTCTCAAGTTTATCAAAATTTGGATGTACCTAAACATGACTTAGTGTACAGATGCATTTAAATTTAATCAAAGTTGAGAGATCTTTTGTTGGACACAAGTACTAGATTTTGACATTACATTTACAACTGCATTCACTGTGACTCGAGGTCGAGGCTTGGACGAAGCATAAGAAAACTGCATAACGTAAACATAATCTCCCAGTTGTGGCCAACAAAGATAATCTGTGAATGCAACATGTACATCATCCCGAACAACCAGAATCATTTTCATACCGACGAGACGAGCTAAGTAGCACAAAGATGTAACTGGCGCTCTGGGAGCTGTAAAACGCTAATCGATCATAACAGCATCTTTAAGATGTAACCGCACAGTAAGGAACCAGTTGTTAAGTCACTCAACTATCAACGCTCATGTACAACAACACATACCGGTACTCTACTTAAATTAGAATCTTAAATCTTAAAGCGACACGAAACCATGTCTGCATCTCCTCGTCAGCAGCAGCAGCTGTTTCTGAGGAAGACCCTGAGAGAAGGAGTGCAAGGGCCGCAGTTGACACAGCTTCATTCCAGTTCATCCCAAGCCGTGCACAGCTTCAGGCGATGGCATGGCACCAGCGAGAAACAATACAGGTTTGGTACTCCAATTGGGTAGCTGCAAGTAGTGCATTTTTGTTAATTATAACTGAAACGGGTGAAGATAAGTTTCAAAAGAAAGAGAGGAGACCAAGGAATAGAATGGATATAAAGCAACTGGACTAACCAAGGTCTGGATTAACTATCCACATACTGGATGCAAGCAGCCCAACGCTCCCCACGTCTTCCAAGGAGCAAGCAGCAACAAGATGAGCCCCTCTTGCATCAAATCTTGAATCTGCAAGGAACAACAGGCCCAGAACAAAGAAACCAAAGAGGGGCGAGACAATGCCTGTCTCTGCCCTTCACTTCTCAGCTTCTTTTATGCATTGGACTTGAGGTCCATGCAACAGTCTGGAGTTTTCTTCATGGATAGAGTCAGGTCCCCCTCCTGCGTCTCAATGCGCAGAGAGCAACAACACCGAGAATTGCACGAGCATGACAAGATCAAGCGCATGACTAGCTCTGCCCTGTGCTTCTCGGTTCTTTCATGCCTGCTACCATCTGCCAGCTATAAATGAAAAGGATATTTCATCCCATTTGTTTTTGATATTCGGAGTGTGCTGGCAGGGTGCAGGCATGCCCAGGCCCCTCATCGGGGCCGGGCTAGGCGCAAACTAGCATCAGGTTGTTGTTGGTGAGTCTGTACAGCAAAATCAAGGCATGTGTCAAGCCAGAATGAAACTGTGAAAATGCCCCAAATGAGAATTAGCATGAAAAGTTTCATGCTCTAAATGTGCATTTTTCAATTTGACGAATACAACCATTGTAGTGTTCATAGAATAGTTGCTCTGCGTGATATGTCCAAATATTGAAGCTAAAAGAACTATATATTACTACGTGAATAGCACTAGATTAGTAACATAAAAGAAAGTCAGATATTTATAGGTAGGAACCTTATGATATGATCGTTAGTAGGTAAAAGCAAATCATAAAGAGCACATGTGCATGTGGATTATTAACTTATACAACCCATCTATAAAAATTACTAGCAATCAACTGAGGAAGATGACAAAGACAAACCAGACACATCACATACACACCTGTGCAAACGGTCGCATGGAATCCTGTGGATGTACAAACGTGACTCCTGGGCGAGAAGGCATAGCATATTGCTGGGATGTATGCATAAAAACAGATGATCTGACTGGTGCACCCGCATGACCAGGACTGTAGGGTGGTATTACACCATCTGGAGGCCGGTAGCCAATTGCATTAGGAGATTGGGCTGGTGACCAGGGCCCAGGAATGTGCTGAGCTATTGGATGAGGTTGCTGCTCAACAGGAACAGGCGACATGTGTGCTGATCCAAGCTGGGGAAACTCTGTGTTGTAGGTGACAGTGGGAGCATACAGAGGTTGAATGGTGTACGAACCTCCATTAAATCCAAATCCAGGATCAAATCTTTGCATGTACCTGAAATGGTCACTAATGGTGAGTGAACTAGTTGTAAAGCTCACATTCAGAAGGGCATGCCTAATTGCCTATCCTATTAATCCTATTAATGCAACGAGAATATAAGGGGGAAAAACTAAAATCCTTGGCGTGTATAAGTAACTCGTTAGAGTAACATCGAGAAGCATCTAAAACAGTGGGATTAAAGCTTAATCATCATCGAAATTCATGACAAATATATTTTGATGTGATTTTCATCACTGCCTCCACTTCATGTTTTACAAATTGCCAGAAAAATTGCAATCAAATTACAGAGTTAATAAATGTAGAGTAATTGCACAACTTCTATCCATATCCACTAGCCAAAACTCATGACAGATTAGTCGGGTACGATCATAATTTATGAAAAAAAACTGCAAAGTGATTAGGAAAAAACGGCTAGTAATCACGCAAAGCCACAGCGTAGTATATGGGACTAGAGATACGAAGGCATGTTAAAATCACTCTAAAAAGCTGCCCCGACCAAAACACAGGAAACCCCAGCGCAGATAGCAAGAAACAAAAGTTGTATTGCATGGAACAAACCTGTCATAGCTTCTGTCATAATCAGGATCCTTGCGATCTGAGTCACGGTCTCGAAATATTGCCACCCTATTGCCTTGCCTGTTTCTATTGACCGGAGGCTCCTTCTCGATCCTGCTTCTATTTGATCTGCTGCTAGATGAAGTACTAGTCAAACTCCTTTCAAGGGTAGCTTCAGACACTTCGCCGAGTCTGGTGTTTGGGTTCAACTCCAATGAAGTGGACCTATGTAAGGTATTGGGTAAAATCACTTCATCAAGTGGTCTTCCATCAGCCACATTGCCGCTACCACTGCTGTTGTTAAATATCCGAGCACGTGCCTTGTTGTATTCCTCTTTCCTCTCTTCAACGCTTTTCTGGAGATTGCCTCTGGATGAATTAGCACCTGCACCTGCGCTGCCATGATAATTCTTCTGGGGCCTTTGCTTAATAGCTACTTTGGCCACAGAGCTACCCTCTTCTTGTGGCAAATTAACTGGAATATCAGCTAGGCGGATAGCAGGCAATCGGCATTCAGGCAATGTCTTACGAAGGATGATACGGGAGCTGGTTCCATCAGGCAAGCTGTTATCTGGTAGAGCAATCGATTGCAAGAAATAATGTTGTGCCAGACGGTGTGCAGCGAGGCGCAAGTACGAAGTCGGAAGACCCTGGAACTCAAACTGTGTCTGTCTAGGATCATGAATAAACTTGAGAATGTCTTGCTCCATGCGTAGCACTGCAATGAGACAATACTGCCATGAGATACAGCAATTTTCAAGCAGAGCTCATCATCAAGCTCATAATGAGGAACCACACATGCATAAATATGATGCAACACAGTTGGTACAAGGGGAAAATACAAGCCATATGAAGTAATCACCAATAAAACATTGATGATAATCCTACAAACAGATGTATAGACCAAGTGGCGAAGGCAAGTTAACCGCCACCTAACTCGTATCGAACTATCGATTTGGTAAAGTGTTTTTCTGTCCAACGTTGTATTAAATTGTACTCCTGACCCCATTCCTAAGCAGCTTGTTTACACCTAGTTCATCTTTTATGACTTTATGAGCAAGTCAGAGCGGGACCGGCTAAGCAGCAGTGGTAAATTGCAGGGCTCAGAAACGTATTTCTAGCTACAGGCCCAACAGAAGGCTACTAAACCAGACCATAGGGATCCAGCAGAAACACATGGAGCACATGTGTGCATAACTGAAGACGGCAGCGGACGCGAACTGCTCCCCTAAAATTCAACCGCGAAGCAAGCAAGCTAGCTAGCAACTCACGCCTAGAACGAGACTAGCCTCGTGACTCGTGTAGTACTTCCATATGCTACGAAACAAACAAGGGCGCCGTGGCGGGCGGAAGTGTGTCGTACCGGAGAGGCGCTCCCGGGGCTTCTCGAGGGCCTCCCGGAGGAACTGGTCCACCTGCGCGACCAAATCGTCGGCCCGCGCTGGGGGCTGCTGCGGCTGCACCGCCGCCGCGTTCGCGGCCGGGTCGTCGTCGTCGGCGAGGTCCGGCGAGGAGTTGACGCGGCGCGCGGAGAGGAGCAGGCGGCTCATGGCGCCGTCGAGGTCGGCCGTCTCCCACGAGTCCGGCGCCGCGGCGGCCGCGTCCTCGGCGGCCTCCATGGTCGGCACGGACGAACGCGATCTGGCTGGGGTGAAGGCTAGAAGAGGCAGGGAGCGGCGGGAGCTGAGTCGGCGGCCATGAGAGGGGGAGACGACGAGATCTGGAGAGCAGCTAGCTAGGGTTTGGATTGCGGTGTTGGGGGAGGAGGGAGGGAGAGGGTCGGGGGTAGATAGGAGAACAATGGTGTGGGGGGAATCTATCGGCTTCCGGGAGGAGGGAGGAGTAAAGACGAGGCGGAGAAGGAGAGTGCCCCGTGGGGACGGGAAGTTACTGTTCTATCCCTGCGCGTGGGGCTTTGACCCGGGGTGTTTCGGGCATCTAAATTAGACGCTGGGTCGCTGGGACCAACGTAGAACGTACACGGGGTCCGACCGAGCCGGGCCGAGATCGTGTTGGTGCGGCCGGGTCGGGTCGCAGTTGGTGTGTGCCGTGCAACGGTGCAAGCGGCGGCGCGTACATTGTCTTCGCATGCCTTGCGAGGGCAGATATATTTCTTCCTTTCGAACTCCGGCTTGTGCACGCGTGCATATCTGTTCCCGTGTGGAGGGAGGCGAAGGAAGGAATATAATGTGTTTTAGTTTTATTTACTTTGGCCGTGTCCTTGTAGAAATCTTGAAAGTATAATATTGTCTGCCGGTGCAAGCAACGGCAACGAATCAAATCATTCGTTCCGTTTCGCCTCAAACTACACCCTCGTATGCGTTTGCATGCGAGATCCATGCTCGAGATGAGTAGCTTCTTGTCCCTCGTCAAAATGTGTGGGTTCAGTCCGTTTTATCTGTCTCTAATCCAAAACACTATTTCAAATCCAGAGCAAACCCATGGATTCACCCTTTTGGTGATGTTTGATGAACGGCAAAGGATTTTCATTTTTCAATTTAGTTCCTTCGTGATAGCAATGTCATCGGGCTTGGGAAAGAGGGGAAACCGAGTAGCTATTATTCGTGCAAATTTAGTGTCATGGAATGACATACGCGACAAGCTAAGTGGGTTCAACTTCCATGACGAGTCAAGTATTTTTTCTTGGAAGCTACCCATGCAAAGGAAAATTGCGGTGAAAATGGACGGCAATGGTAGACACTAATTTCTTTTTCTTTTGGGAGAAACACAACACGGACACACAACCTCTCTAGTGAAAAAAAATGCATTATCTTTTACAGCCAGAAAAGATGGCTTATAGAATGTAAAGATTCCACATAAGAACAGGAGATCAAGATCACGTCGTCGCACCTTTGAAGGGGTGCCTCATCGGAGATAGCATGTCCAAGTGAAGAATGAACGGAGGTGTTCCTATGATTAGGATGAGTGGATCCAACATCTTTTCTACAACTACCAAATTGGACGCATGGTGTGGTAGTCGTCTTTGACTTTTGACCTTTCACCCCCCAAGCAATTGTTTTTAGCGTGGCTTGCAAAATCGCTCAAGGGGTTAGCCTAACCGAGCGGTAGTATGTGAAGTTTGTTGGTCGTTTTGGATCATTCCAATGATCTTGTATTTAACAATAGGGAGTTTCTATTTTTTTTGCAGGGTCTGCATGGCTTGCATTAACTATTTAATCTACAGATTTAAAAACACGTGAAATTCAAAGAATTATAAAGGGATTGTTGTCAAAATTATATGGGTGAGGCACCGCGGCTGCAGCCGCCAGCTCTAATGTGGATCCACCATTGCGCATGGCATCTCACCGGAACTGCATTTGGCCCCCACTATAACTCAAGATGGCAATGGGGCCCTAAAACCCAAAAACCCGCGGGTTTTTACCCCATTAGGGAACGGGTTTGGGTCAAATTCAATCCCCGCGGGTTTGCTCATGGGTCAAAAGTGAAACCCAGCAGGTTTCACGGGTTCAAACCCGTTCCAGCATTCCCCGAACCCGGTACCGTGAAACCCACCAAAACTCAATATGTCCCATAAAAATGGCCCGATACAGCCCATATTTCTACCCCAAATGGTGTTGTTTTATGTGTCAAATGGTGATGTTATATGTGAGAACTATATAATGTTGTTATATGTGTGAAATGGTGTCTAAATTATATTGTTTTATCTTATTTTGGAGCTGAAACGAGTTGTTTTTCATTCATGTTGCTGTTGAAACTTTGGCTTGGTGCTGAAATGCTGGCGGGTTCGGGTTCCCTGACGGGGACGAAAAACCCGATGGGGATGGTGCTGGGAGAAAACTGAAACCCGCGACCGGGGACAGGGACGGGGACGGGTTTGGGATGAGGGTCGCGGGGACGGGTTTGGGCAGCCACTACCCGACGGGTTTCGTCCCCGTTGCCATCCGAAACTATAACGTGTAGAAATGACCGCACGAGGCTTTTGCAACCTGTATGAGTGGCATGTTACCAATAGGCTATGTGATGCATGAGCGTCATGTGTAGACTCTTTATTCTTGATCTTGTAACCTTTAAATACTTTTTTGGCACACTTTCACTTCCTTTTGATTATATATGAGGTTGCGTGTATCCATGAGCCAAGGGCCTCCTTTTCTTTTAAAAAAGCTACCTGTTACACAAAATAATGTTTGTGTTTCCTATGATTCACGTTTTTGTTCATACGATTCTTGTTACAAAAAAATTTCATTGGCTAGGACCTATCTTGCGGTATAATCAAACAATATTCGATGCAAATTCATTTGATTCAACTACTTTGTACATAGTTTGGAAAGAAGTTCTTGCTCCGTTGGGTGAAACAAAGCCTTGTTAATTTGTTTTGTACTACTTGACTAGGTTTATGTTCCTGATGTGGATTACTCCCTCCGATTCTAAATTCTTGTCTCAAATTTGTCTAAATATGAATGTATCTACTCTTAAAAAGCGTCTAGATACATGTTATTTCGACAACAATTTAGGATCGGGATATGTGCTAAATTAGCTCCTGGTGCTACATCTAGAATAGGGTAGCGATCCGTCTATCTCCCAGAATAGAAAGACACTACTCCCTCTTATCGATATTAGTTGTTGAAATATTACATGTATTTAGACCTTTTTTTTTTGCACAGATACATTCATATTTGGACAAATTTGGCACAACAAATATGGATCGGAGGGAGTACTAAAAAGGAACGTACAACTAAGTCCTTGAGAACTTCGTGCTAAAAAAAAGTCCTTGAGAAATTTTCCCCACTACGCGAAATCCGGCTCCTCATGCCATGTCGTCGGTGCAATGCCGGAGCAACGAAGAAAGACAAATGCGTGTAATGAGCAGCTGCCAAGTCGCTACAGCCAGAGCCCAAACCCCTCCATTCTGCTTTGCAACCAACTGTTGTCTATTTCAGCATTCCTTTCAAAGAGGAGAACACAAGAAAGCCAGAGCCCAAACCCCTCCATTCTGCTTTGCAACCAACGGTTGTCTATTTCAGCATTCCTTTCAAAGAGGAGAACACAAGATATCTCCGGTGCAAAGGGGCGGACCCAGCCGGGTGATTGGGAGGGGTCCGCCCCACCCAATAAATTTTAAATCTTTTATTATAAGTAAAAACTCTAAAAAAAATAAGAAAAAAAATAGGACCGTAGTGTATTTGCCCCACCCAATATTGAAAATACACGGTTCTTCCACCCAATAATAAAAATCTGGGTCCGCCGCTAGGCACAATCATCGACCACGTGCTGCTTCTTAGCATTGTTTTTTTTCCCACACTTCCATGCGTTTTAGTGCATTCTAATCTATGAATCCCTCGGTGGTTACTCGGCAGCCCAAAACGGGGCCTAGAGATCGACAAAGAAATCGCAGGTGTGCGGTACGATGATGAGTGTGTCGTCGGCCGGCAGGCCAGTCGGGTTTTGTCGTGTCTCCCACCGGCGTTAGGTTTGGTAGTAGCAGCAGCGCAGGAAGCCACAGGAACAAGAGGAACCACGATATCCATGTGCGCGCGACACGTCACGCCCACGTCTGCACCTCCGATCCGCCATTGGCGTCCAGATCGGACGGAGCCGGGCGGGGCGGGGCGGGGCCCTGCAGGCCAGTCAGCAACCACCAAGATCAACCGCAGCTCCGGCGATCCATCGCCATTATCTGATTATCTCCCACTTGTCCAAACGAAACTGCAAGTCTCCGTGCCTGGCTACGATAAATAACCTAGAGATAAGGACCGGAGGAGGAACCGGAGAAGAGAGAAGCAAGTCTCGAGAGAGGAACCGGGGGAGGTTTGGATCGATTTGATATCGATCGATCGGCCGGCCGGAGATGGAGGGGAACGGGCACCGCGAGATCCACCCGGCGGCGGCAAAGGAGAAGGTCATCATCGACACGGATCCCGGCATCGGTACCTACCTCACCCGCCTCCATTATCCCCGATTCCGCACCTTGGTTATCTTGCTTCATGCGAATAGTACTGCTGCTGAATATTCAGAGTACAGACATATTGCCGGGCACTGGACTTGGACGCGCTCCAGGATCCACCAGACCTCGCAGTTTCCTTGATCCCTTATTTCCATGTAGAATCACCAGTTTTTTGGAGTACTTTTTTTTCCCTTCCTCTTCTCGTCTGTTCTGCTTCCGCTGGATCCTGCGATGTGGGCCTCTTGGCGTACCATTCTGACTCTCTTGGAGTTTTTACTACAGTATATGTCTCAGCAGTAGAATTGAGCAAAAGCACCCGGCAGATTGACACAAGATGCTGCTTGCTTGCTTTAATCTAGGGATGGATACTAGTACCTGATCCTCCTCTCCTGTCTTTTCCTTTGAAAAGCAAGGAAAAAAGTTGCTGATTCTTGATTCCTGATCCCTTGGCCCTGCTCAAATGATGTATCTCTTCACCGATTACTATAGTCGCAGAAAACTACTGCATCCGCATCATCCTTTTGTCTGACCCACAAATGCTTGCATTCTTTGGACGGGAATATGCAGGTCCACCTGTTATATCATGCATTACATATTTACATTTACCCCAAAACAAGCCTATAATCGGTCACAGTAACTGTTTCATTTCGAAGTGATGAATTTTATTTTTTTGAAGTGACAGTAACTGTTTCTTAGAAGAGCAAATCACTGTTTCCTACTCCTCCTCCTAGTGTACTTATATCTGGCTCATTACCTGATCACCGTTCCAGATGACAGTGTGGCGATCATGATGGCATTTAATTTACCGAGCGTTGAGGTCCTAGGCCTCACCACCATCTTCGGCAATTGCACCACTGCGTACTCTACCCGCAACGCCTTGATACTGGCAAGTAGCAGCAACTATGCCATTCTAACTTTCTAATTGTCAAATGCTGTTGACCACTCAATTTGTTCATCGTCTTCAGTCTTTACTGAAGTCTCTGCTGAAAACCTATTTGGCAGTGTGAGAAGGCAGGCCGTACTGAGGTGCCAGTAGCCGAGGGCAGCGCTGAGCCTCTCAAGGTACTACTTGCAGAAATTATTGTTTCGCTACTTGTTACCACACTGGCCAAACTTTGTACAGGCAATAATTCTCATAGAGCAGACAATGTTTTAACGTACATTAATTAGTATGCAAAGCTTTGTCAAAGCGACTTCAGATTTATCCAAGATTGACAATCCAGTCTGAACCTTTGTTTGTTATGCAAATCTACAGTACCTGTTTATTTTGTTTGTATTTTTATCTTCTGTCTTCAGAATACATCATAGTCTGAACATGCATATTTAGTTTGTTTCTTCAGGTACATATACATTTGGTACTGAAATTGAAATGCCTTATATCATTCTCTGTATTGCAGGGTGGCAAGCCGAATGTTGCTGACTTTGTTCATGGATCGGATGGCATTGGGAACGTACCTGTTACTGATCCCACCACCAAGAAAGCAGAGCAAACCGCTGCACAGTTTCTGGTAGATAAGGTGTCACAGTCCCCCGGGGAGGTCTCTGTACTTGCCTTAGGCCCTCTGACAAACATCGCATTGGTATGTTATTTCATTCTTGCTTTCATGCCTCAGAATGATTTCATTTTCAGGTTATGTGTTTTCTTCTGGAGCTTAAGCTTTTCTAATTATTTCTTCAGGCCATCAAGATGGACCCCTCCTTTGTGACCAAGGTGAAGAAGATAGTTGTGCTTGGTGGAGCTTTCTTTTCGGCAGGAAATGCCACCCCATCAGCTGAAGCAAACGTAATGTCACTACTCATCACTTGTGCATTTCTAAACTCAACTTTGGTTAAATTCTCCTTGAATCACCGTCCTTTGCTGGAGATTTACAATGCTGCCGTTTATGATCCTCTGTGCAACTATGAAGTTCATCCAGTAGCACTAGTAACCAACTATAGTGATACAGACTTATGGCCTATAATACCTGGAAACCGTTTTTGGTAGGCGAAACAACACTAGAAAAAATCTATTACCTGTGCTGCATTGTACGGTGGCTGCATTGGCAGTACTCTGCTGTGAAACATGTTAGTCTGCTAGAACCAATCTGAAACTGTAATCTGACCAGACTAACATATATGATCACTTCTATTGTCTGCAGATCCACAGCGACCCGGAAGCAGCCGACATAGTTTTCACTTCAGGAGCAGACATCTACGTGGTTGGCCTCAACATAACCACCCAAGTCAGCTTCACAGGTTTATTCATCTGTACGCCTGAAACTGACACAGACCATACCAAACCCAATATAAAATCAATGATCCACTTCGAGAGGTGCTTGTTAACAAAACCGATCGTATCGACCATGCATCTGAACCTAATTACTGATCGATCGCAGACGATGATCTCTCGGAGCTGAGGAACTCGAAGGGGAAGCACACGCAGTTCCTGTGCGACATCTGCAAGTTCTACAGAGACTGGCACCTCAAGTCCTATGGTGATCCCGGTACGTCGTCGCATCTCCATGATCTAGAAATTAAAATAAGGTTCCAGAAATGCCGATTCAGATTCAATGATGAACCCACGATTTACGCCTCGATCCACTTGTTTCATCAGCTGTGTTCCTGCATGACCCGGTGAGCTTCGCGGCGATGGTCCGGCCTGAGTTCTTCACGTTCAGGAAGGGCGTGGTGAGGGTGGAGACCCAGGGTATCTGCAGAGGGCACACCTCCATGGACATGGGGCTCAAGAAGTAATAATGAATCAAAAACTGTTCATCCTTTATAACATCTTTCTTTGCTCTAAACAACAGTCTGGCTGGCAAGTTTTGGTTATGTTGGAGATTTTTGTTGCTACTGATACTGATCGCATCGCTGTTGATTTGGTGCAGGTTTAACACGGAGAACGCGTGGTCTGGCTTCTCGCCGATCTCGGTGGCGTGGACGGTGGATGTGCCCAGGGTTGTCGCCTTCGTCAAGGAGCTTCTCCTCAATTAAGCATCAACGATCCATCTCAGCATTGAGTGGTCTGTAAACTGTAAATTATTCACGATCGATTCATACGTATTCGACGTACTGCTGGCAATTCTATGGTGGTCATTAATTATTGCATGCGATGAATTCGCAAATTATTCGAACTTCGAATGTACATGAATGGGACAATCCATGGAGTTAGTTATCTGAAGCTAATGTTATCTTTTCTCAAATAAAACACATCAGTAATCGGTTCTGCAAGAGTTTTCCTTTTTCTTTCCACATGCTCGTCGTCGTCTCGTCGAGAAGAACGGATGAGTAAGCTAGCTTTGCGATGCAGTGCCTCGTAGACTAGCGGATTAGCGGGCACATGTACTTACTGTTGATGCACGCTACCTATGGAATGCTACTACCGCTCAAAGCCTCTGATGATGGGTTAAATTAAGAACGGTGCTAGCTTTATTAGGTTCATGGGATTGCGATCCGCAGATGCATATGCTGGCCGTGCATCCCCAAAAGCTAAGATTCTCATGCCCAGTTGATGAATTCCGTTCCGTGCAGAGAAGGCCAGGAAATTAAGCTAGAACGGTACTGTGTGGAGCAGAGGAGTCTGACTGACCGAGGAGGATGGAATTCTGATACCCCAATTGGACGTTTCTGCTTGCCCCAAGCATCATCGCCGTACCATGCTGCATAGTCAGAGGGCAATGCCGCCTACATGTCATGTGTACGAGTACTGCATTGCCAGCGATCAAGATTCAAATTGGATCCCCCTGACCACTCGAACAGAGCAGAGGCCGATGTGGAGGCAAGAAAGAGTTCAGACTTGGTCCCAGCCGGAACCGGAAACGAGACAGCTAACATTTCCGGGCTTGCCTGCGGAGAGAGGGAGGCTGATGGTGCCATGTGTATGTGTGCTTTAATGCAGTGTGTGGCCCCACCTGGCAGGGACCCGTACGTGCGTGGCATGCATGTACATACAACCACGATGGCGGCGGCGGCGTACATGGGCTGGCCGGTGGGCCGGGGCCGGGGCCTGGGTAGGTGGCAGTTAGCCGTCGAGGTCAGAGACGTGATCAATACCACACACCTGTACACCACCACACATATATCTATACATATTGCACGAAAAGGAAAAAGATCATCTCGCTCGCGCAGCGAGAGTGTTGACCCGATTTTTGGAGAACGGCGTCCGGATAGATACACGGCTACGGCTTATTGCTTCGAGGAGGAAGGAATGATTCTTTCTCCGTTTCATAATTCTTGTCTTAAATTTTTCTAAAAATAAATATATCTATTCTTAAGAAACGTCTATGTACATATAATATTTCGATAAAAATGAGACGTAAGACAGCAGCTCGATCCGTTGAGCTGTTGCGACGTACGCACTGCACGTCTCCCTCTGTCTATCTGGTCAAGCAGTGCACGGCGAACCGCGGAATATGCAGCTATAGCGGCAGCCAAGGGATCGATCCAAAAGAGGGAAATGCCATTATATTGGTGTGTATAAATACTAGTACAAGGCAGGTCCTCTAATTTGCTTACCCATCCGGCCATATCCCACGGTTGTACTACGTCCCACCACAAACCGCGCCATCGCGTGAAGAACACGAGAGACGAGACGAGACAAATTAAAGCCAGGAACAGGAAGAGAGACCACCAGGCCGGCCGCGAACGAGGGAGCCAGCAGCAAGCATGGGCCATCGTCTTCCTCGCCGGAGCCTCCCGCCGATGATGGCCTCCGCCGCCCTTCTCTGTAAGCCAGCCTCACCTACCTCGATCACAAGCTACTAGTACGAATTGAATTGATTGCTTCGCTCCCCATGAATTAACTACGGGCGCGCAGGCCTTCCATCTGCCTTTGGTCAGGCCGGCGCTCTCTGTGCTTCTGCGGTTCATTCATTAGTTGATTATTAATTGCTACACCTACCTCTCTGACCGACCGACCGACCGATCGGGCCTTGCAAGGTCTGGCGATGGCGGCGCTCTGGCCTGCTGCATCGGCGGCGGCCATGGACGACGGCTGCAGCAGCTCCGTTCGGAGGAGCCCGGCGGCGAGTAGTAGCAGCAGCAACAAGAGGAAGAAGCAGGAGGAGCAGAAGTTGTGGGTGTTTGGGGACTCTTACGCGGACACGGGCAACCTGGGCGACCTGGGCAGGGAGCTCACGCACGCCTGGTACGACCCCTACGGCCAGACCTTCCCGCGCCGCCCCGCCGGTCGCTTCTCCGACGGCCGCGTCCTCACCGACTTCGTCGGTAAGCACTTTATTACCACCTCTTTTAATTAGTACTAGTCGATCGTTAAGTACTGTTATAATTAAGGAGTAGTGCCTTCATCAGTAAGCCCGCGTTAAATCTGTAAATGTTAATTGGTGCTTACTGTATACGCGTACGCTCGCGCGAGAAGAAAGACGAACACATGGTGGTGGTGCAGTAGTACGCGTTAGTAGTAGGAGTGAGTAAATATCGCCACTTGTAGCTAGGATGATCAGCAGTCGGTTGGTTGGTCCAAGTCGACTCCAATCCAAGAAGGCAAGAAGCGCGGCTCTGTAGCGCGCGATCAATGGACAGATGAGGGCCATGGATGGACGAATTGAAGCGCGTGGATCTTAATTCGCATTCATGGCGGGGTTCGTTGGGTGCTACCGCTACGGAGTAGTACTACCAGTGGTAATCTCCTTCCCGCTGGCTAGCTGCCGTGGAATGCTACGGCCGGCCTGATCGATCCACATGCATTTAGTAACCTTCAATCCACACTACCTTGATTCAGAACTTTGATCGAGCAGTTGTTTGTTCCTCACCCAAACTGCTATACTCACGTACAGCGGTAGGGGGGCGAAATGTTTTGGCTGTGTTTTAACTTTTAAGCTAAAACTACGAGCATCTACAACGACAAATTAATTTTTGTCATCATCTCGTAGCATATATACTTGTTTGATACTGTAAGTATTAGTATAATTTTTTTAATAACTTTGGCAAACTTTAAGAAGCTTAATTTAGGAGAAAGCTAAAACAAAGGTATATTAACGATACAGCCTTGCTTTTGCTATTTATTTGTAACTAACTTCACAATTTCACAAACAAATTTCTGGAGGAAATATTTTAATTAATCAGGGACCTAAGGGCAACTCCAGCGGGGAGAGCTGTATTATGTCTGTTTTGGATTCCTTTTGGTCCGTTATCCGTTTGGCCCTGTCGGTGCCCCTCAACGCGGCCTCCATTTGATCCGCTTTATTAGTCATAGACATGTGAGAACCCTGGAAAAAAAAATGAGTAAAAGAAGAACGAACGCAGTGCAAACGATGTTGTCCTTCTTGACCCATTTTCAATCAAAATTTGAGCTGGAAATGGGTCATGACGGACAAAAAACGGACCGCCGTGGCCGCAAATGACAAAATGGGTCTCCTTCTCCAGCTGCCCTAAGGTACCTAGCTTAACAGCACCACGCGAATGCATGCTGCCGATCGCGACCGGCAAAGTGATCGACCACTTGACGTGTCATTCCCTTTTTCATGTGTCCACACCGATAGATGGAACCAGCTTGACGCACCCACATGCATACGCTAGCCCGACTTTTGTGTGCATGTGTGTTTCACCTGCTCTTGTTGTTCCTGATCGAGTCGTTGCAGCAAGCAAAGCATGCATTGCATGCAGTCCACTCCGTACTCCGCCGATCCAGCATGCAAATTTAAATTGTTACGAGAGCCGTACTTACATTCCCTGTTCATTTGTTGGTTCCAAAAAAGGTCTTAGCAGCTAATTGCATTGCACATGAGGACCGAGTCCGACATCTCTTTATCAATTAAACCGACATTCTGTTGCACGATCAATCAAATCTAGCTAAGCAGGCCAGGGCGGTAGCCGGTGCGTCACAATCAACGATTTTTTTAGTAAACGCCACAATCAACGATTTGTTAGCTAGTAACCAAACCTAGCAGTATCACAGATCTTGCTAGTGCAAACATGCAGTATTAGTGGGTAAACTCGACATTGCGAATTGGCTCAACTCTCTCGTATGGATAGTAGCCTAGCTAATTGTTCCGGCAGCTTAATCCGTTGATCACTGGAGGGAACCTAATTTTAGAGAGAAAAAATGAATCTCCTTTTTACTGTTAAAAAAAAGGATCTTTCTCGTACTGACAGGGGTGGCGTATGTGTGTAACCGATTCCTTACCACATCGGCCTCACTAGCCGGACAGCTAGCATATGCAACATTTCCAATTGAGAAAAAAGTTTCAAAAGCAAATCTGAATCTGCTTAATTAACTACTACTCCCTCCCTCCCATAATACATCTCTTTCTAAAAGACGTCTAGATACGTGTAATATTTCGATAAAAATTATGAAAAGTAGGGAGTACTGGCAGTACACTAGTATTCGTACATCAATGTCAGAAAGTGTTGACTGATTTTGGCGACGTCGTCCGCCGCTCTGCAGCCTCGGCGATGGGAATGCCGACGCCGGTGGCCTACAAGGTGCGCCGGGGCGCGCGCCCCGGGATGCTCGCGCGCGGCATGAACTTCGCCGTGGGCGGCGCCGGCGTGCTCGACACCGGCAACTTCCAGCGCAACATCAGCGCCCAGATCGACCTCTTCCAAGCCCTGCAAGCTGGGCCGCAGCGGCGCCGCGACAACGACAACAACAACAACACGTGGACTGCGCTCGTCGTCGTCTCCGGCAACGACTACTCCTACGCCTCCAGCGGGGGCGCCAGCAACGACAACAACGGCACCAGCGTACTTACACATTGACTCAATCCCCCTGCAGTCAAGATACCGATGATCGACTGAAGCTAAGTTTGCAAACACTGCAGGCTGCGATCGCGTACATCCCGACGGTGGTGCGGGAGCTCCGGGAGCAGCTGCGGCGGCTGCGGGACGAGGCCGGGATGAAGAAGGTGGTGGTGACGAACCTGCACCCGATGGGGTGCACGCCGGTCTTCACGCGCCGGATCAACTACACGGGCTGCGACCCGCTGGCCAACGCCGGCGCGGCGCAGCACAACGCCGCGCTCGAGTCCGTGCTCGCCGCCCTCGACCCGGCCAACCGGACCTTCCTCCTCCTCGACGTCCACACCCCCTTCGCCGCCTTCCTCCTCGACGCCGCAGACGATCGCGACGACAACAACGGCAGGTTCGAGAGCCCGCTGCGGCCGTGCTGCGAGAGCTTCAGCAAGGACGGGTACTGCGGGCAGCAGGACGAGGACGGCAAGCCGCAGTACACGCTCTGCGGCGACCCCGGCCGCCGCTTCTACTGGGACGACGTGCACCCGACGCAGGCCGCCTGGGCAGCCGTCGCCGACAGCTTCAGAACCACCGTCAACAACTTCCTCTCCACCTGATGATAAGAGTTTCAGACGAGAACCAATTGGCCCTGGTTTTGGACGTGTGATCGCAAAAATCTTACTACTACCGGTACAAGTTCACTAACCAACACCCGCTGCTCTCTCTCCTGTTCCCTGCTTCCTCCGAAACAGGAGCTTCGAAAATACTACTACTACTACAACAGCAAGCAAGCTGCGCCAAAGGCCTAGTGTAAAATTTGTTTCATTTGCTTTCTTACCAGCAACTGCTGCTGGTTTTCCTTTTCTCATCTACTGCCTCAGCATCGGTGAAACTTTTCACTTCTTTTTTTCTGCGCATGGATTGAATCCAGCATCGGCATCAAATTCAGTTCTCGTAGACTAGCGAATAGTACGCCACTCTGTTTTAAATAAAAAGGAGAGTACAGAAACAAGGAAATGCACCACATGTACAACTTGCTCGCTAAAAAGTACAGTAAAAATCAAGATCTTGCCTATGGACCCAAAAAAGAAACATCAGTTCATCTGACCTTCCGACAGATATACGGTCACACAATCATCAAGTGACCTCGCTTTCTTTCTACCGTTACACAGGCGCGTCGCAGCTAAAGACTGGTTAATAATAGTGCTTCGCCCAGGTCACCTTGATGAACAGGAAGGCTACCAACTACATGCAGAATCAAACCACCATGGCAAGTTCTCAAAACAGATATGTTGTATGCAATTTTCCTATGCTTACGGAGGGGTCAGTAATAAATCTCCAGCAACCAGGCTGGGCAATGGCAGACATACTAGGATTGGTTTGCTACGCCCGTGTCCTTGGCTTCTATTGCTGGAGGTGTCACGTCCATTTTATCAATTTTTGCCTCAGCACCTTCGTACTCCGACAGCAGGTCCATAAACTCGTTGAGCAGCCGCTGAACTTTGCGATTGGTTGCTATCGAAGGAAGTATATCTTCTCTGAGAAGTTTATGTTTCTTCATTCCCTGCAAATTGCAATCAGGAAGTTTGGAGATTGAAGAGGGGAGAGGGCAAACAACACGCGGTTGAAAATAATAGGGGAACTATTATGCCACAAATTTAAAGCAATTTACCCCTTTAGGTTGTCTACAAATGAATTAAGTTGTGAAGGTTATGTGGACCCCAAGTGTGTAAGTGGATGATGAACTTTAACGATCAATATAAAGTCGCAACCTAAGATATCATATAACTAAACGAAGAAAGGTATGCCATGGCATCTAATAGACAGAGAGCCTTACAAGAACATCGGGATCCCACGATGAGTTCTTCGCCTCGGTAGATGTAGCATCAACCATGCCCATGGGAGGACCAAGAAAGGTCTCACAAACTTCACGTAGGCGAGATTCATCTGCTTCTCTGCAGGTACAAGCCTTTCAGAAAAGCAGGATAGAGCATACTTCAAAGAAATCTCTCAATTAATTTTAACAGATAAGGTTGATGCTCGCAAAAGATGCTACAATTCTACAAAGATGATTATGTGGAGATGCATGCTGAATAAAAGATAGGGATCTAACCTTGCCAAAAACCTTATGTATGCTAGGAGGCATTGACGATATTCTTGTGGAGACTTCAAAGCCAATGAAGCTGCTAGCTGGGTCTCGAGATGGGCACGTGTCTGCACCCCGTCATCTGTAACCCTGAGGTAGAAACAGTCACGCAAGTATGTCACACAAGCACCCCATTCAAACAGGCAGTAGCTTGTCAGAGAAATTAGTTTCAAGCATCTACAGGACTAAAAAAAGGAAGCAGTCTGCATACCTGCTCCAAATAGGCTTTCTAGCCATGAATTTTCCTAAATCGATCTGCAACTTTCCTAGCTCTCCACCTTGAGTAGAACCCAAGTTAAGTGAGCTAGAAAAATTTGATGCTGGAAAACAATCATCGGCTATCCTTAGCCAGCACTTCATGTTCATGTCATAGAGAAAAGAATGACGGTTGACAAGGGTAACCAAGGGCGAGCCACATTTTGAGAACTTGGCAGATATAACCTTTACTGTGCCTGTCATGTAACAAAGCAAGGTCAACTTCAAAGAACCAACATACATCAAACACTAATTGAGATACAGCAAAGTGAACCGAGGATTCGATGTAAAATGCTTACCAGCATCTTTTGCTGATGCCTCATCTGGAGAGGCAACCAAAGAAGCCAAAGAATCTTGCAAAATGCAAGTCCTGTTATAGAGGTCCCAGATGTACATTAAACCTCTCCTTGTTACCAGAAGCAATTTCCAGCAGTTATCACAATCTATAAAAACGGCTGCAGAGCCCATCATCATCGCTGGCATTGCTCGCATTCCACATTTTGTGTAAACCTAATCAATCCGGAGTTGATTGGAGAGTTTAGGGCTAACATATTGTCCGTATAAACAAAGCACAGGAACAGATCAAACATAAAAATGATAGAAATTTGACTAGGGGATATAACTTACCTGCAGGCAACCATCTTCAGAGCCAACTGCCCAGAAGTTTGCATTACCGGCTAAGACAGTAACCTTTCCAGAAATGCGATCTGACCAAAGAGTTTCTGTTCCTCTTGTACATCTAATCTCAGTTTCTTTTGTAGAAAAGGCACCACCAACCCCAACCACGTCACCTGCAGAACGTTCTACCGGCTTTGCTTCAAGGCAAACTGACAAAGAATCTTCATGGTCCTTATTATTGGATACATTGATAGAAAGCTCAGAGCAGGATGATAGAGAGCCTGGAACTCCAGATCCAGCATGTTCAACACTCAACCTTCCATCATTGCCAGTATTAGCTGAAGCTTTTTGAATAACAAGACTCTCACTAATGTTAGCCCTTGCTGTGACGCCAGAGCGTTCCCTAACTCCACAGTTATTACAGTTACCTGTAGTACCATAGGATGATCTTATTCCATTCTCTCCGGGGCGCATTCGCTGATCTAGGGATGAGAAATCAACAACTTGATTCTGAGAACGATTTGATATGTTCTCCTGGTTAGAAGGAAATCCAACTGCCTCTGGTATTATTCTTTTCCGACCATCAGGACGTCGATATTCCCTTTGTTTCACCGGACTAGATACACGGGGAACTTTATTAGTGTCATCAGCCGCTTGACCTGCTGTTTTCTTCTCGTCTTCAGCTAGAGTTTCAGGAGCTTTCTGATTTTGCACACTAGGAGGTGGTTTAGGTACATCTGCAGAAACTTTGGGGGGGACTTGAAATTGCTGGACACCGGGTGTAGCCTTCTTGCCAGCCAATTGTTTCACTGATGCTTCTTCTAGCAGCAACTGCGCAGGGCTTTCAGCTAGATTTGATTGCCTCCCTCTAACATCACCGTATCTACTCCTCTTCAATTCATCCAGTTTGGAATCGCTTAGCCTGTACCCGAGCTCCTTTGCTTCAAAATGGAAGTTGGCAACCGAACCATCCAGAGAGCAGGCGAAAAGGGAATAACCATCAGGGCTCCTGTTAAATAAAAAGAACAGATCCACCATGAGCCACATACATGGCAATACGGATTATAGAGATACAGTAAAAGCATCTTACCAAGATAAATCAACCACACTTTGAGTGAAGAAATGCTTTGCAACAAACAATGGTCGGGCACTTGCTGTAGTCCAAACAGTAATAGTTCGGTCTTGACTTCCAATAGCAATAACGTTATATGGTTGATGTTCTTTTGTTGATGCCTTTGATGCTCCATTGGCCCATCCAGCTGGTGCAACTTTCGCGTCTTGACCAGTAGCTAAATTCTTACGGAACATTGAGTGATTAAACTTCACCACCACAACTGGCGCATTATGTCCCAAAAAGTCAAACGTTGCAGACCACTCGCCTCGTTCAAGCACAGGGGCTGAGTGCCTAGGTTTCTGGAAACCATGAGTTGTGGTTATGAAGTGGCCACAGGGCGACCAAGCAAGCCGCCTAAAAAATGTCGAACCAAGCTGTGGAACACAGAAAATTAATCTTTTTCAGTAAGAAAGGCTTTTCTGCATATAAAGACTTGTTGGTAAATTAATAACATATGTCATGAAACATAACGTACAGATTTTGACCAATGGCCCTCGGTCTTGTGAGCAAGACTCCAGTCGCTTGTGCGCCATATAATAACAGTCTTGTCATCTGACTGGCTTGCAATGAAAGATCCAATAGGATCCCAAGTAACCCCCTTAACTAAGCTGGAATGCCCTCTCAAGACGGCAGTGCAAATACCGTTGGCCATGCTCCAGATGTGAACAGTATTATCCAAGCTGCCGCTTGCCAACGTTGAGTCATCAGGGGACCAATTAAGATCTACCTACTTCATACATAAGAAACAGAAACATGTTTAATCATAGAACTTGGAAGACTGAAAAGAAGACAATGAGAGCTAAAGATCAGGTAATCAAAATCTGGTCATGTTTTTGAAAATATGGAGAAAGAGAGTGCGAGTGGAACTTTGTCAGATAATTACCACATCCGCAGTATGCCCTCTTAAGGTCATAACGACCTTCCAATTCTCTATATCCGCAGGCTCTCCACTTCCAAATTCGGATGTTCCTGAACCAGCTTTCTTTTCATGAATCAGGATAGCTTGATCATCTGATCCTGAAGCAAGATAGCGACCATTCTTGGCCCATCTCACACAGTTTACTGATCCAAAATGGTCTCGTATTGTAGCCAGCAATCTTTGATTGGAATCATCATTTTCATTGTCTTTACTCACTGATTTCATGTTCCATATGCGAACCTATTTTAAGAAAAGCACACAAATGGAGATTAGCAAAGAGCAGGTTACATATAAAGATAAAGCTAAGCAGTTAAAGTAGAAAAAAAAAGTAGAAGACTTGATGAAAAATTCTTCAAATATGAATTAACAAGTTAACAAAATCTACATGGCAGAATCCACCACAGTAAAACCAAAGCCAAACGAACTCAGCAAAAGTAATGATAAATAATCAGCTATTTCAGTCGATAAATTATGACTCGAAGCTTCTCTTAAATACCCCCGTTAGTAAAAGGAAAGGCTCAATTTCCACTGTAAGAATTCAAGGTTGAGCCCTACATTTTTCAGGGTCAATCCAAGAGTGCAGCTTAATCATCATAAGCAGGTTCCTATAAGTACTTAGAGAGCCAACTCCAGTCATGGACAACAGTGAAGAAGCACGAATCAGGCAGCATCGCTTGAGAGTCGAGACAGACAACCATACAGATTCACCTAATCCCAGAATGACGCAAAGTCGTGCCGAGAACGGCATAAAAGACAAGCATTTGTTGCCGCTACTGTGCTAGGTCACACTGGCGCGCACTATTTCCATCTACACTTGAACCTCAACGTCAATTTACGGTTAACAATACTAAGCTTCGCACAACCAAGCTGAAATTCTTACTTGGAAGCTCAAATTACACAACGAGAAAAAAAAACTAGCACAAAAATAGGTTAGGCACCTTCTGGTCGCCACCGCCTGTGGCGAATCGGAGGCCGCCGGGCTGGATGTCGATGGAGAAGATCTGCAGGCCCTCATGGCGAATCCAGCTCGGCTTCTCCGTCAGCATCTTCGCTCTCCTAAGTCTCTCGCCGCCCCCCTGGTCAAAACGACGAGCTCATGACCTGGCCGAGCACGCCCAAAAACCCTAGAAACCACGGGCGGAGGACCCAGTAGGGCAAGGTAGGGCGGCCGCCCTACCTTGATTTTTGCCTCAGTTACGAATTGGGGAAGATTATGAAACGGGAAGGGCGGAATCCATTCGTGTGGTGATGGGAGGAGAAACGGTCGGGAGCGAGAGAATCGAAGGGGAGATCAACCTGCGCTGTGGAGGCGCTCGAGCGAGGAGGGAGACGAGCTAGACAGGAGGAGAGGGGGTATAGCTTTTCCTTTCCTTTTTTTGAGAGGAGAGAAACGGGCCTGGCCCGGACGCGGCCCGGCCAAGCCCGACTCCTCCAGGCCCAGCCACGACACCGTATGGCCAACTATTTAACGAGTAAATGAGAATACACCCATGAGAATAACACCAGTGCTCATATAATGTTTAAGAATACGTGGATGAAAAAAGGACAAGCTCGGGTCAGATGTAGTAACCGTTGCATCAAGTTAATACAAATTATTAAATCGTTGTTACATGTATATTTGTTTGGTCCTTTAGAATTTGTATTTGCGTCTCCGTATAAAATAAATATGCAAAATTTTAACTAATTTAACTTTGAATCATTTGAGGAAGCGATGGCGATGCTTGCCAAGCTATGCATTTGGACGGGGTCTGAGAAAGACGTTGTAGGAGGCAGTGACGACGAATCAATTGTTGCCTACATCGGTGGCCAGTCTTCGACGGCCACGCCCGTTTGAGGTGGTGTGTGTAGCATTTCAACGTGACTTTGCGCAATCGACGACGATATAGCCTGCAAAAACTGGTTCTGTGAGAGATGCAACTTCCGCACTCTTAGTTATTTTGGCTATCTACTGTTGATGTCCATGTATGATTGCTCATTGATGTCTTAACTGTTGTACATTTACTCGTATTTCTTGTTTAATGAAACTCGATAGAGAAATTATATTACTTAATTACACTATATATGATAGCCATGCCCACGTGGTATACTATCGTTTTATGAGTTCTGATTTTGACAGACTCATATACTATGTTTCAGATTGTGTAGTTATTTCTCATAAGGTAGCATATCTCTCGAAGTACGGAGAAGGGTGTTGTTTATTAGCCAAATATCTACCTGATATTTTTACATCGGTAAATATGAAGATATCTTTGGAAGCAAAATATAACCATAGTTTTACTCTTATAAAGATTTGAGTTGTTCATCGTCTGCTCAACGCACCAAAGAACAGTTTGCAAATCATTATAATTGTCATATATTTTATGTTATACATATTTATATTTACGATCTTTAGATAATGATTGATTTGACATATAGTATGATGAAAAATAATATTTAACATAAATATCACTACATGATATATCACTAGTACAATGTCCGCGCGTTGCCACGACATCTTTTGGAATGACAACAAGATAATTTGACATTCAATCGAAGTAAATAAATTAATAAGTATTAATGAAAATGTCATTTACATTCAAAATATACTTGTATTTAATCAAAGAATCTTACGAACCTAGCATTGGAACACATGAACAAAATACAAAACACAATTGAAAGAAACATATGCACTGTGTCCCAAAACAAAATACTTTGCTCCTCACCGAAACTCAGTGTCAAAATTGTTTTGAAGTAGTGTAGTCTACCCGCTACATAAGAAAATATTGAAAAATGAATATTTTGAAAATACATGTTCTTCTCTCGTGAGTTCTCAACAAGTGATTCCTTATACGATGTAGAAAAAAGGTGATTCCTTATACAGTACACTATATTTTTTTAGATGCCTCTTAAACATGGAGCACATCCGTCTGCGACCTAGTCTTCTATTTTTCCTTTGTCCTGCTCCTGCTATTCCACGACCACGAGCTGCAGGATGCAACGCCGCCGACCAGCGGCTGGCAGACAGATGCAGGAACCGAGACCTAGCTTGATAGGCAGACAGTACAGCGAGGCGCGCAGCCATGCCCTGCTAGTCGTGGAGGCGCCGACCTCCAGGCTCCCTCCACTGCCTGCTGCCGTTCAGGTTCCGGGCGCTGCCCGCTGAGCAGCGTGGCATACTGCCATGAGATTGAGGCATGAGCCCGTGAGCCGCGCCCGCCCGCCGTGTATCTTCGTCCCTCCTCCGATCTTCTTCCTCTTATAGCCTCCCTGGACGATTGGACCTTGGACGTGCCATCGAGGGACCTCGCGCCAATCGATTCACCGATCTACTCGACTGCGCAAGCGGAGCGATTTCCAGCCCACGCAGACACAACGACTCCCAGAGTCCCAGTCCCAGGCAGCCAGGTTGTGTAAAGGCAAACGACGGCTGCTCCGCCCGCCTCCAATCGCGAAGATACCGATTTAATCTTTTAGTTTTTAAGATCTCCATTTAACCGTGAATCCAAGCACACAAGCAATGATACCGACTTCAAGATTTAAAACAAAAGGAAGGCCACGGGCTGAAATTTCACATGATGATCAACGCTAATTTCTGAGAACCACCTCTCAAAAAAATTACAGACAACCAAATTTTAAAAAAGCAGGCTATCTGCAGTGGCTCGAGATCGGCCTCTTCGGCGGAGGAGGTGCTGAACGCCTCACCTCCATGGCCATCTGTAGGAGAGTACTCCATAGTTTAGAGAAACCGGGAGAGAGAGAGAGAGAATAGATCTAGAGAGGGAGGGAGTACTTGCGGCGAGGAAGAGACACGGCCAAGGATGGCCGGATCTGCAGCACGGCAAGAAGAGAGAAGAAGAGAGAGAACCAGAGAGGAGAAAAGAAGCCCATACGTCGGGTCGGCCGGATCGAGGCTGGCGGTGTCTGCCGGTGCCGGGGAGGAGGAGGTCGGTGGCGGGGCCAGATCCTGCGGCCTCCAAGCCGGGGGCGGAGGACGGAGGAGGCCGACGGCCTGGGCGGATCCGGCAGTCTCCAGGCCGTGGGCGGAGGAGGGAGGAGACCGAGGCCAGGTCGCGCCGAGGAGTGAGGAGGCGGGAGGGCCGGCGGCCACGGGAGGAGGAGGAGCAGGGGTAAATCCGTTTTTGCAGAAAAGTCCAGTTCCGTCCTTAAATAGGACTGCACGTTGATTCTTGAAGAAACGAAGGGCTAGAATGCAAAAAGACACCAACGGACGTAACCCAACGACGGAAACCTTACTCCTTTTATTATTAGGTAGAGATAAGATGTACACACAAAAAATTGCATCCTAAAAAATTCGAAAAAACTAAATTTATTGAAATATATTTAGCAAACTTATAAAAATATTAAATGTGATATCTATATTAACTCATAGTGTTAGGACAGGAATTCGCCATACCTCAAAAAATTTCTGTCGTCTGCCAATGCAAAACCCTAGTTCGGTGACTCACGCTTCGAACTGGACAAAAGTATATAAACATGTATGTGATCCATATTTGTACAAAGAAGGCCACTAACTCATATCTCATAATAATATAAAGTGCAACCGGATAACACAAAGTAATACATTAGAGCGAAGAGACACCAAACACAACGACCTAAGAAGGAAAACATGAAAATGAGGGTGGCTTGACAGAGAAATGGTTTTATCTGTCCCGGTGTCTTTCTTTTCCCTAATGTTATTCCTTTTTTACTCTTTTGTTCTCGAGTCATCGCTTTAACTTTTGCTCCTCTGATCTCTCTTTATATGCTAGAGACCTGTGTTTGTTGCTCAGGCTTGTTATCTTTACCCTTCAATTCCTTTGTTTTTGTAATTAGTTTTGGACCTGTTTCTCCTACCCTTCTTAAGTAATGAAATGTGAGGAGGAAGAATTCAATTGAAAAAAGGAACAAAAACAAATCGAATCAAAATGAAATCGACTTGAATTTTAGAAACTCGAGAGAAAAAAAAAGTACTCAATGCGACGTATAGCCTGCTTTGAGATTCATACCAATCCATCATTTTTTTTGCTATTTTAAAAGCATCCAATGGGTAAATATATGCAATGTGCCCTAATGCTTTCCCGAAAGGTTCTAGACCATTGTCATAGAGACAAGAGCAGACCGAACACATTTCAAAAAAGAAAATCAATCCTAATTTGAAATTCACGAAACACAGTCAATGTTTGTGGTCTAGTATGAGATCAGACGTGGATACAAATTATATACAGATTCAATTCAGTTTGTAAAAGGGAATTGTGTATAGATGAGGTAGTAACAATTGTTTGTTAAAAAATTCACCACATTTCATCTTCTCTCTAAATTTGGTGAAATGGGATCTTGATTTGCGGAGTATTTTATGCAGATTCCAAAATCTTTCCAAATCTAAGATTTAACATTTCCCGAGTAAAATTTAACACGAATTCGAATTAAACTATGGAGTAGTACAAAAGCTGTGAAAAAAAGTGATGAATTCATTCGTAGGAGGTGGGGCCAGCGAGGTTGAGTCATGTTCTGGCCCATGTGCATGCTGAGATCCAAGGACTGGATGACCGCATCATTAATTTCAAGAGCAGCATAGATCGTGCAGGAACTTTACCACTGAAGAGATCCCAGAATGCAGTGAACTGAACAGTCTAGTCATCAGTAAAATTTCCAGTAATAATGCTACCTTATTACAATCAACCAACACTCAACGGATAATACTAGTTGATCGAGGAATCAAGAGCGATTCACGGACACTCTAGTTCAATCTTATCTTACTCAACAGTAAATCTGCAGGAGTATCATAAAAAGAGCAGTGCAGTGACAGTCACCAGACACCAGCTGTTTAATTCCCAAGTGACGGCGGCACAGTACATTTTTTCTTACAATTGATCAAGATTCAACACACTCAGCTACTAGCAGTATCAGAGGAATCAATAAGTAACGAGATTACATAAAACATAAAAACTTAGGCAGCAAAAGCATATCAGTAACTCCTTCAATTTCCTCACTCCCCCAGCAGCAGCAGCAGCTCGATCGCAAGATTTCCCTTCCCCACAAACGAACAATCGAAGCAGAGACCGACCGATCGACGGATCACTTGAGCACGTACTTCATGACGCCGGGGATATGAACCCTATAGAAGTAGTCATCCCAATCAACAGTCTTGGCGTCAAAATTGAAAACCCCCTGCCCCTCGCCGCCGCCGCCATTGCCGCCGTTGTCCATGGCGACCCTGAGCTTACTCAGATTGACGTCGTCGAAGCATCCTTTGAACAGCGAGAAGGGGCCGTAGAGGTCGACGAGCTGCATGACGAAGCGGTACCTCCGGGCGAGGCGGTCGTAGAGCGCCGCCAGGCCGAAGAGGCCGCAGCAGAGGAAGGCCAGCAGGTGGAGCAGCTCCAGCGGGAGGCGGTACCTGAGCAGCATGAAGAGGCGGAACGAGGCCAGGGTCGAGAGGAACCGGACCTTCCGCGTCGGCGCCACCCGCCCGTCGGCGGTCCGCCGCGGGTGCTCCGTGAAGTAGCGGATGCCGGTCCTGTAGAGGACCGCGTAGGGCGCCGGGTTCCGGAGGGAGGAGCTCACGTGGTATACGGTTACGGGCTGTGGTTGTGGTGGTGATGGGCTGTGGGCCGGATTGACAGCATTTGGTCCACCGTTTGAGTGGGCCGCCGCTGCTGTGGCCGCCATCATCGCGTTCACCACCATGTCGCCAGGCATCTGCACACAACGAGCAACCGTTAGATGATTGGTTTTTTTTAACTTTAATTAGTAATTGACTTTCAGCTGGCTCTCTGATATGGCCAGTTGCTATGCATGTCATCACTGAAACTATGCGTGCAGATGCAGAGATAGAGTACTGCTGGCTTTGATGCAGAGACCCTTGCCCCTGAGACCCTTGACATCATCGAGATGCCAGTTGGACCTGTCTCTGTCAGTCTCACAGAGGCTTTTAATTCAATGCGTGCGTCCAAATGAATTTTTCGCTCTACACTGCAGCCTGCAACTACCACTAGTACTAACATAGTACTCCTAGGTTGGGTCCAAACTTACTCACTGACTTAACATTCATTGAATGAGAAAATGTTTTAGAGTATTTCTAGCACGGAAGCACAGTAGCACATTATCGTAGCAACTAGTACTCAAATTGGTCGATGCAAGTCAAGATGCATGCATTGGTTAGTTAATCGAGCAAATTTAGTTACCACGTCCATGGTGAGGTCGAGGTCGGCCAAGAAGCACGACAGGTTCTGCTTGGCGTAGCCGATCAGGATCGCGTCGATCGTCCTGCGCGCAATTACAAACATTAATGCATGAATAAATCCAAGCTGTTTGCGTTTTAATTTGAATTTGGAGGCAGAGATCAATAAAAGAAGAGAGATAGAAGAAATCGACTCTCTGTAATTAAATCACCTGGTGCCTTCGATCCATCCGGGGAGAGGGTCGTTCAAGACGCTGGTGATGATGCTAGGCCGCACGATCACAACAGGCACGCCGCACCCACGAAGCTGCTGGGCCAGCATCATCTCGCCCATGGACTTAGTGAACACGTACGTGTTGGGCCACCCAAAGTGGCGGGCCCGGGCCAGGCCCAGCTCCTTCATGGCCTTCCTCTCCGCCTTGGCCTTCTCCGCCGCCGGCCCATCAACATACTCCAGCTGCTTCTTGAGGTCCCTGGCCAGCCTCAACTCGGCGCCGATATCCAGGTGGGTCCCTTCCCTCAGCGTCTCCCCGTCCCTGAACGTCCGTTCCCGCACCAGCCCTTGCTTCTCCCCGGCCACGTAGGCCGTGGACACGTGGAGGAGGGCTTCCAGGTTGGGGCAATTTTTTGCGAAGTCGCACATGTGCTTGACGCCCTGGACGTTCACGTCCAGCGCCACGTCATACCGCTCGTAGAAGTTGGTCGTGGCAGCGCCGTTGACGATGACGTGGAGCGACTCTAAGAGCCCGAGCTCCGCTGACGTGGCGCCGTCGATGCCGAAGCCCTCCCGCATCACGTCCCCGGCTAGAGCCACGATTTTTGACTCCACGAAACGGTCGAAGCCGGCCTGCCCGTGCTTCTCCCTCAGCAAACCAAACAGCTCCTTCTCCAGCACCTGCATCCATCCGTCCACACAGCTTGTACGGTTACTTGTTTAATTAATTACTCCCTCCGTCCATAATACGAGACATGCACGCATCTCTAGATCATCAAGTTAATTAACTAAATATAAATTAAATAATTATATTATTAGAAAGTTTTTTCGATAATAAATCTAATGGTGTACTTTTTGTTAAGAAACATACATATTTAATTAATCAAATTGAAGATCCAAAGATACGTGCGTGTCTCGTATTATGGGACGGAGGGAGTAACGACAATCCATTCATTCGTTTTTATTAACTAACAAACATCTCACTAATTCATTCATATTAGTAAGATTGGGGTATTGGTATGCTTGCATGGATCTAGGTGCTGTGGATCTACATGGTGTCTTTCAGTCTTTTGGCGACTTTCGGCAAGGACTATGATGAAATACTGTATAGTGGAGTGCTATAATTTGCAGGACATTCTGTACATCTGCCAACACCTTCAAGTTGCGCATGCGTACGATGAATTGATTGCACGAAAAAGAGGGACCATGTACTATGCATGTATACCGACTCTGACAAGATTTCCCCCCCCCTGTTAGCTAGGGGGGGCCCATTGAAGCCTCTACGACTTTGTTCTGGTTCTTCTGGTAAAATTTGCCTACTACAGAATTTGTTCCAGTAGTGTTTTCTTTCGCAAATATGATTTGTTCTGTTAATTCTGGAGCATAATTAAGCAGGCAGGTAAGTAAAGCTATAAAAATCTTGCAGTCTGAAGAAAGATAATTAAGTACGGAGTACTAGCCAAACAGATAATTTTTTTTCTAAATAACCTGATGAACTTTCAGCAGAGTAAACATATTTTCATGGCTCGGCATGCATAATAACACTAGTGACTCCTGTATGTAGTCTGAACTGATCTATCGGCTTGTCCTAGGACTAGTAGAATAGATTCGCAGATGCCTTCGTCATTTCCCAGAACCAGCCCTGCAGGCAGCAGCACACAGTATACTGCCGAGGAGGCCATTACTGCTCACTCCTCAGCTGAGTGAGACCTGACGAGGCTAGCTCCTGACCAAACCTACCACCGAGCTACTCATACAATAACTCCTCATGTATTAGCTCATTGCCTATTAGCATGACATAGATACAGCTGCACATGCCTCTGTCAGGTAACAAATCAGACTGCATTTTGGCCGGGTTCTTCTTAATTTGTCTGAGTTTTTCGTTTTGGCAGAAAGTTTCAGTGCATATGCATGCATGAAGATTATGGTTTGTAATTCAAGATTGGCTGTTTGCCTTAGTCTATGCATGTTTGCACAGCAGATCTAGCAAACTGTCGATTGTCGAACTATGATCAGTTTTTAGGAGAATATTTCGGTTCCAAATATTAAACATGCGTGTTTTGGGTTCTGTCAAATTAAATGCAGACATGTGATAATCAGATCGAAAAATAAGAGTGTGAGTGTTAAGAGATCATTAGTAAATGGCCAGGTGTGGATGATGAACAAGCCTATATATGTTATATAAACGGTGGTACCTCAGTCTGCACACGCCGCCTGGCCGCCCCAGCGTCGACGGCTCGCACCGGGAGGTAGATCTTCTTGACATCAGGCTGAACCCTCAGTATCTTCTCCACCAGTACTGCAAAACGCCGGCGGAAACACAAGAACAGATGAGCACAATGCGATATATAGTTCAGCAAGAACAAAGACGTCTGCTAGTATATATGTACACAGTATAGATGCATACTCTTTCCAAGAAATCCTGTGGATCCAGTGATGAGGATGCTCTTGTTCTTGAAATACTCGATGATCATCCCTTCATCCAATGTGCCAACCATCTTGCTTTTCTTTTCTTCCTTTTTTGTGTGCGTATGAGCTTGAGAATGCAGCTAAGGAGAGGGGAGGGAGAGACACTGACAGAGAGAACGGAAGAAAGAGATCGATGCTTTATGGTTTGTGTGGCACCACCAGAGAGGCTCCTGTATTTATACACAAGCAAGTCATCACAGGTGTTTGGCCGGGGCAAAGTCTTGGAGCGTCTTGAGTGCACGTGATTAACCACATGTGGCTTTCCAACCATATTAACGCGCTTTTCCAAGAACACACCATTAACTAACGCAGTGATATGCATGATACCACAGTCAAAATGAGTACTCTGGCTAGATTATTCACCAAATTGAGTAATGCTTTTTGGATAATGCAGTGCAGTACGTAGCGTGTCCTGATAAAACGTCGCAAAATTAGTTTCCAATTGCTCTACCACATTGACACACATCAATTTGAGTCGTCCAGTAGGTGATCAGCAAGTAGTACTCCGTACCGAACATTAGCAGAAAATACAGACATGTTCTTTACCCTATGCATTAAAGATCCAGGGTTAGGCTTGCAATTGCAGCCTGGGACCATGTAGTATAAAAAGTTGACCTTCCCTCTCTGCTGAGTTGAAATCAGCTGGTCTGCCATAATTAAATCTCAGAATTCTTTCAACATTCGGAGTTAAGGCCATGATCAAACCCATACGACATGATATATACTCTGAATGTTGATCATGGTGGTCTATCCGCATCAAGCTTAATATTCCCTCCCATGATGTTAGTTAAGCCGTGCTATCATCTCTGACTGTGCACATTCAATGAGACAAAGAAACATGTAGCTAGCTCAGCTGCTTCCTTCCCATTCTCCAGCTAGCTAGGGTACTACTACGGCGGGCGTGTACCTCTAGCTTGCTAAAACGCTAAATTGGGTCAGAAAATAGCCTTATTTCTCCCGCTAAGCCCCAAAAGTTTCTGATTTGAATTTGAAAGTTGTACCTAGTTATGTAATATGCACTTATGCAATCCTTTTATTGCTATAATCATCATGGTTGTTCAATAAACGTTTGTGTCATTGAATCATTGAATTTCTGGTCATATTTTCTAGATGATATGAATATATGATGCCTAAATTTCATGAAAAATTCCTTGTTTTCGAGAAAAACAGCGCCGCTATAGCTTTCTTAGCGGCGGAAAATGCCGCCGCTAAGAAGCATAACCCGCTATTTAAAACTATGGTCTCAAGTCTCAGCAACGAATCAGTTAAAAAAAAGTCTCAGCAACGAATCGGCATTTGATCCGCATGAATGAGAAAACATAGAAATAGGATAAATGCAAGATTGCAATGACATGTCGACTTAATTTCCATAGAATTTTGGTTGCATCAGAATTTATTTTGATTAAACCACAGACAAAATAAGAATTCTTTTCAAGTGGCTGTCTATGAAACGTAGCGCGAATGAATCCTCTGGTTCTTTTTATATGATTCAATCCTACACATCAAACGATTTACATAGGAAAAAAATTCTAAGGATTCCAACCCACCAAATTTCGTATGAAAATCCTTTGATTCATAGAGGGCTTACCACATCTTTGTCCATGTCGAATTGTCGATAGATTAGATATCGAGATACTCGTATGTGACAGCATTAACACTGATTAACCATATCTACGTGAGTCATAACTGGTGGTAGTCTCTTTGGTTCACACGATTCCTAGTCTCAAGTCTCGATAATGAATCAAAAACCATGTGCCTAGTGTCTCCTTGATTCACACAATTGAGAAAACATAAAATATAAAAAAATGTAGGATTGCGATAACATGTCCACTTGATCCCTATAGGATTTGTTTGCATCAAAGTTTGTTTGATTAAACCACTGAAAAACAGAGAATTCTTTTCAAAAGACTGGAGTGGATGGAAAGTTTTTTTTTACGAAATGCAATGCAATGCAAATGAATCCTTAGGAAAAAAAAAAGGTTCTCTAGAATTCCATTCTACAAATCAAACGACCCACGTAGGAAAAAAAATCTGAGAATTCCAAACCTCTACAATTCCTACAAAAAATATTTTAAATCATAGGAGCCTTAATTTGAAGTATAATTAATCACATCCTTGCCCATGACCACAGTTGAGATATTGAGATTCTAGTAGGTGACAACATAACACCAACCCTATAAATGAAACAAACAAGTTCACACCTATATTTCTCACTAAACGAAGAGGGCCGGCGTCTCTGTGTGTGTGTGTATGTATGTGTGTGTGTATATATATCTCTCTCTTCCCACAGGAGGTGCACGTGCTATAGCGAGCTAGCTAGCTACGAGTCTACGAGACCATGTCTCCCCCCAATAAATCTGCATGGAGTTGAATATGCACAGTCTCCAGGGACGAGCTGACAGTTGGGAGATATTATCAGCCAAACTTAGCCGCCGGCATCCAATTTATATATGTCCGCGCGTTAATACCAGCCCAACTTCTGTAGCCAACTACGATTCCTTGGTGTCTACTCCACTGTAGTACTCCTGCTATCGGAATTAAGAGGATTTGTTGGTTGTTTTCCAGCTACAACCTACGAAGGTCCGGTAAATTAAGCAGTAGAGCTAGTAAATTGACTCGAGTCAACACCTGCACGATGTAGCTAGCGTGGATTCGTCGCACTCTCCTTTTCTTTTCTTCATAGGAGCCCTTTCACCTTCCAGGTAGTGTGATTTGTTTTTTCAAGAATATAGGTATAGTGTGATTTGTGAAAAAGTGAGGTAGGCTAGCCAAAATCCAAATACTACGGTCAAAGGGTGACCCTGTAAAATATTACTTCCTTCGTTCCATATTAAGCGACGAAATTTCGTTTTCGTCACTTAATACGAGACAGGAGGGAGTAATGATTGGTGATGCAGAGACATGGCATAGAAACACAAATATTTTTAGTGCAATATACAAGGCTCCCCGAGTAGTCTTTTGAGTTGAATTCTAGAAATTTGAGATGTTCCAAACAAGCATCATGGTAGTACTATACTAACCAACAAGATCACTTAGTAGGAAAATTGTCACCAAATTGACCGAATGAAAAGGTCCATTTTAACTACGAATCATCACCTCTCTCGTGACTTGTCCGAAGAGGTCAGAATGTCAGATCCATGCAGCAACTGGGAGGAAAATGAACTTAGACTTTTCATCTTTCTTTCTTTTCTCTCAAGGAGACAAGGACTCCAATAGTCCTATACTGTGCGCTATGTCGGGGTTTTCAAGAAGGTAACATTAAATGCCCAAACGGGGCGTTTGGTGAATGTAAGCAAAGGGCTGGAGCACAGGTCATCGCTGCAGCCTGAAGGAAATCAAACAAAAGTTATTGTAGAAACTTCGGGGATGCTGAGCGTTCTTTGAACGAATTTTCTTTTAACAAAGAAGGCGGAAAGAACACCACCACAAGCGTGGCTGCGACCAAAACCAAAGCAAAACCTATGTCAAGAAGCAAAACAGAACAAAACTGCAAGAACCTAACTAGGCAAGCAAATTGAAAGAAGCTGGGGATGGAATTTTAATAGTTGATGATCTGTGGTACACCAACAAACAAAACAAAAGAAATGGAAGGAGAAAGAATAGAACACGGTGTGTTCAAATTAATCTAATCAGAAACTATCAATTTTGAGCTATACGAATTTCAACGCTCAGTTTAGACTGAAACGATGTTGGTATGAATATTACCAATGAGCATTTAAGGGTTCCTGAGTTACAAAATTACGATTGTACAATTTATTCTAACAGATGTATTTTCATCTCAGCATTCTTGTCCATCGGTAGTCATAAGCAGTACGTATAACTATCTGTATATTTAGGTCCTAAAGAAAAGCTCGCCTTGCCGCTCTGCCTTGGCGCCGCTGATACATGACATCCAGGAGATGAGGACGCTGGTCCCCGGACTTGCTTTCGTTAAAGAGCACAGAGAAGCGAATGCCGTTGCACATGAGCTCGCTAGGCTAAGTAGGGATGGTTTAGCTAATGACCAAATCCTGGGGATGTCCAAGAGTGCATAAAAATATATTGTATCAGAGACGGTGTTGGTTGAGTTTGGCATAATATAAGTCTTACTTTCCCACAAAAAACTGTTTGTATACTTATATTTTATCAAATGGAAGCTTTATTACAGGATGCATAAAGCCCTTTTTTTTTTACAAAACGCAAAAACAGTGACCAAATAAAAAAAAAGTGACAGGCCACCGATCAAGGCGCCTCAGAATTGAAACCTCAGAATTGGTCTGGATCTACAGTTACCTATGTATATACTGAGGCAGCATATCCTATGCATCCGTGGCTTGCCATGTATCCGTGTATCCGCTGATGCTCATCTATAGGATTAAGATCGTACGGACGACTTTCTAATGAGAACATTTTGCACTTGCACGCCTGTGAAACATTAGAACGAGTCGATACTTACACATTAACCCTTCTTCTACAGGGATCGAGCTGAGTTTTGCACACGCCGCCGTCCACCGGCGCTTGAGTCTTGACTCACCTGACCCGGTTTTCTTGAACCTCCTGGATGTATATTCTCCTCTCTGCTTTTTTTTATCAAGGTGCAGACGCTGTGGCACTCTTCAATCGATAGAGACGCAGACTGCCCTGGCGCTGGACTCACAACTGAGAGTCTGAAACTGCTATCCTCTGCAGATCCATGAGCGATCTTGGGTGCTTCCCTCCTCTTTGGCGTTGTTGAGACAACAAGGTACTCCACAACTTGACGCAGCATCGAGGGCATGCTGGATGAGCAACGGGTAGGCGTGCCGCGTGACTGAGGTTCGTCAGTCGTGACCGCATCCACAGAGCCAGCCAGACGGATGCACGAATATGTGACGGGCGGCCCGTGCACTCGCATGTCTCTGCCGGCCTGCTGCATTTTGCGCCGCTATGCATGGTCTGTGTGTGCCATCGATTGACAAGGAGCCCCTGCAGATCATCCGGTTGGAAGCATGTTCTTCAGCTTTGTTCTTCCTCCCTCTCTGATCAGATTAGAAATTATCAGCCAAGCACGCCAAGAGAAATTGGTGGGGTAAGAAAAAAAGGGCAAGAGAACTGGATTGATCCTAAAGTTTCAATTGGTCGCCGCCGGAGCTTAATTTTGCAAAGAGCAGTGCGCTCATACGCTACGAGATCGCTATGGCTGATATCTAATCGGCATGTTCGATTGGTAAGATGAGATAAAAGGTGCGGGGGGTTATGGCAAAATCACAATAACTTAAGTGCCAGGGCGGGCGTCTATGTGCAAATTATACACATCTTAGACGTTGGGCGTGTGATTCTGATTATAATTGATGGATGCATGGATACTTGGAAGCCTCGGATGCACAGGATACGTTGCCATCATTTAAATCCATATCGACCCCCACCCAATCGCCTACAGAACATACCCGTACACACCCGCCAGCGAAACCAAAGGCCCACCAGGCAACAAGGCCCACCCGGACACAACTGATTCTGAGGCCGTTTGTGCAACAGACACAAGATTTCAGATTGAAAAGAGATATTCAATATATTCAAACATGGTGATTTGCTGCCCTCAGGATATACCAGTCAGCAGCAAGAGTTCACAAACCCAATTCAGATACTGAGGTGCAATTTCAGAGAATGAAGCATTTTCCCTTTGCTTAAACCGATCCACCTACATTTCAGAAGAAAAGAAGACGAACACATACACAGAGGGTTAACAGACAACTAACAAGAGTTTACAAATGATGGCAGGCGGCAGATCATCAAACAACAACGGGTAGAGTAACAGAGACAACGACACTAGACAATCGGTTTCTCCACTAAAATTTACGGGGTTGAGCTCAAGGTTCAGAAGCGAGAATACTCAAATCAGCCATTTGATTCTGCACGCCGTCCAAGCCAGAAACACATTGAACATGGTCTACATCTTCAAAGATACACCCATCATGTGAGACCACATGGAGCTATGTTCTTTTGCTTCAATTATTGCTATTAAGGATCATATGCCTGGATTTGCTGCTCCAGCTGCATCAAAAGACAGTAGGTTAATGATTAAGAGAAGCTCCAAGGCGCGCAATGGTACACAATTCACATGATTGTGCAAATCAACTGTATTAAAAGTTGGTTGGTATCTTATTAGGGTACTTGAAGAAGCTCGATTTGAGCTGGGAAAACAAAGACATTTCACTGTGTAGAACTAGCCCATAATCTAGCCAAACATGACTAAGTGCTCCAGAAAATAAACAGTTTATCTAGAGAAAATTCAGCAGCAAAAAGAATAGATCGAGGCTACTATTTTCATCTTAAACAATATAAGATCAATATTTATAATAAGGTACAAGTGAGAAGATGAATGCCAAAAAGGCCAACATGACAGAAGCACACAAGGCACCTGAAGCATAGTCTGGAAGTTGCTGCGCATTTCATAGAATGCATTTCTCACGACGCTCAATGCCATAAGGCACCTGAAATCATGCAAATACACCACAACGTCAATTTTCTACAGAGATCAAAGAACTGAACTGAACTGGATCAGAAATTGCAACCCTAACTTTGTTTTATTTAACATTGCCATCTCAGAGTTTAGTTATCGTCTAGTAGCATGGGCAACACACAAATTACAAGAGAATCATCAAAGAATTACCATGTTCAGGTAAGAACTGTGCTGTACGAACTACATGTTTGCAAAAGAGGTGAACATAAGTTCTAAAAGAGTATTAGAGGTGATATGAGCTAATGCAATGCCATGCAAGACATAATCGGCTGCCAGGTTTAGGTTATATATAAAATTTGAACTGTACAGAGCATGAAGAAGAAAATACTGTGTAACAACTATAACAAGGTACTGACTACTTACCCATCTTTGCTTTTGGCCTCATAGAACTGACGGAACTGCATGCACGAGAGCTTCACTTTCTGAGCACCAACACTGAAACATAAAAAAACACTTATCAGGAAATGAAAGACAATTCCGAATCCGCTTTGTCTACGGATAAGAGTTATGAGTTTTTTTAACAGTAAATAAGTCAAGAAAAAGGCACCATAGCATTTCCTTCAACACGTTGAACTTTATAGCACGTTGACACACATAAGCATTGTAAAAAAACGGTTAGATTCTAGGAAGCATTTCCACAAACATGAGAACGGGTGAATTACTATTTTTTCGTAAAAACAAGACGCCATAAAACTACAGTAAATTCAACAGGTTAAGCATCCAGTTGCTGAAAATAGAGGCTCCAGGCCTGGCAGGGTGTATATTAGTTGCTCAATTTGATCCAATGATGCTTCAAGTAATCTACTCCCTCCGTCCAACAAATGTGTCTCAAGTTTGACCAAATTTGAATGCATCTATACACTAAGTTATGTCTAGATACATCCAAATTTTGACAAACTTGAGACATCTTTTGTTGGACGGAGGGAGTACATGAAAAAGTAAGCGTTTCACTTAGCCCCCAGTTCCTAGAAGGAAACAAAAACTGAAAAATTGAATTATTAACCGTCACAAGCAAATGCTACTTGCGAAACTATGACGGTATCCAACACAATTAATTGTTTGACAAACTAGAAAAACCAACCGTTGGAGTTACGATAATACGTCAAATCAATAGTACCAACAATGTTCGCAAGACGACAAACGGTACGCCCATGCGCGTGTTGACATACCACAAGTCGCGCTCTGCGCCATCGCATCTGAATACAACAACATCGAAGCCATAAAAACAGGGGAAGGTGGTAATGATCACCTAGCGCTGCTCCCTTTGAGCTGATGCACGGAGCCGTCCACCTTATCGAAATCCACAACAGGCTGCTCCCTGCATGCACAACACAGCCGAATCGCAAGGGAGACAACAAATCAGTTTTCGAGACAACTACAGGCAGACACGTAACAACAGGAGAGGGGGCATGGGCGAAGGCACGGACAGCAGGTTGGCGATCTCGGCAATGATCCGGTCGGCGTCGTCGCAGAACAGGGTCACAACCTCAGCGACGAACCCCGGCGCGCCGTCCTCCTGGAGCATACGCAGTTGCTGGAACTGTTCGTCCACCAAACCCTAGATCGCAGCAAAGCAAAGCAGAGACGCTCAAGTCAGACAGTCAAAACCACTCGTCGGCGACAACGACCCACGAGGATCCCAATTCCTAAATTCCGATCCCCAACCACACCACTAGCGAGAGAGAGAGAGAGAGAGAGGGAGGGGGGAGGGGATGAAGCGTCCTCGGAATGAACTCACCTCGGAGAACATGGAGGAGAGGAGGGTGTTGAGCTGGCCCTTGAGCGCCGCGGCAGCCATGGCGAAGTGCTTCGGTAGTCGGCTAGCGATCTGAGGGGCGGGGGGGAGTAGGCACACAGGGAGGCAGAGTGTGTGTATTATACGCACGGGGGATTGGGGGAATGGATGTGGGCACGGATGGAATTCCAAGCTGCTGCGGCGGCAGCGGAGCGGAGTGGAGGAGGAGAACGCACGCAAACACGCCGGGCGGTGACACGATTCGATTCGATTCCCCTCACCGCCCGCTTTTCACCTTTGCTTTTCCATTTCTGAAAAAGTATTTCCCTTTTTTTCCCTCGAGAAAAAAGTTTATCTTTTGTTTAACTCTAGTTTTTTCTTGCCCCTTTCCTTTTCACTTTTCATTTTGTTTCACTGACTCTTTGATTCAAAGGTTTTTTTAGGATGAAGATTCAAAAGAATTTGGTACGAATTTCATTCATTATGAATTTGCTTGTTTGGTGTGTATGGTTTGAAACCTTTGGGTTTTTAATTGGCCGCTTGATATTTGGGTCACCGGGTACAATCCTTTAGGACCATATGGTATGGGTTTCATTGGCTTATCCGAGGCTTGAACTTCTGATAAATTGACCATCTAGAGATAGTCCTACCAATTTCTTTGCAAGTTGTACAAGATGCAACTCAAACTATCGTCTCGTATACTTTACCTTGACACACTGGGCCACTTGAAATGCAATATCGGTTTTTGTTAGTTTTCCTGACAAGTCTGCATTCCCGACTTGAAATGACTTGACATTTGGAAAGCTTCCGCGTGCCACCATTGAGTTTCAGGAATAGGTTGTGCTGTATGGTCAACCTTGTCTGCCGTGAGTTGTGCAATGAGTGAAACTCCAAGGGTTTCATCAACAAATCAGTTGCATCACCCGCTTTCTAGCAAAGATCAAGGTAGTAATTGTTGGATACGGCCCGAGCCAAAGACTTAGTGGTAATCTCAACCTAATGAAACCTTGGGCTTTGCCTCTCTTTTTTTTCCAAGCAACCTTGTTTCTTTCTACTTTACCGATATAAAAGGAAAAAATTCTACCTCTTTTAAAGGGAAAAGAACGGAAAATGCTATTAAGTCTTAATATGTTATTTTCCTATCATTTAGTCCTTAGATGCCTACAATTGCTACTTGCTTGCCAACTTTTTGGCATTGCCCTTTGGCAACAACCTAAACATCACCAAACTCATCCTAGGTGCATAGCAAAGTCGCAGGACGTGTAAAAACAGTATCACTAGATATCATGTTCATACTTATCAAAATCAAGTTTCGGGTGAGGCATTGCGTAGCGCAGTCGATCCGGTGCGTGTCCGCGCAAGCCTCACCGCCCCTCTTCTCTTTCTCTCCTCTCTCTCACTCCCTTATATCTTCCTCCCTCGTGTCGCTCTCTCTCTCCGTCCCACTTTGCTCTTCTTGATGCAGATCTCATGCACCCGCCAAGAGGGCGGCACGGATCTCGTTGCCGATAAACTTCCATTCATTTCAATTACTTTTTTACTTTCAATTTTTTTAAAGAACCTAAAATTTCTGTAATGGCATGAGGTTGAAAAACCAAAAGTGGAAGATGAATGCAAAGGGGAAAAAATGAAACCGACAGTGAAAAAAGGATGGTCCGAATCAACATGTGTTAGCTCACGTGGGGAGCTCCGGGGACTAGTTGCCCCCATACGAGCGATGGTAAAAACATTCTTGTTTTAGGCTGCCTTGTCCAGAGCCTTCTGTTCTCAAACAGAGTAGAACTAACAATTTGTATGCCAAGTATCATCAGGATTAATAAACCTGTGTGCAAAGCATGCTCTTTGTAGTAGAGTAGATGAGTTTTTTACTGTTGCACCTGAATTCTTGACTGGGGTTGTCCAGTGTGAGTCTGTTCCTACTCCTGTTTAATAAAGCAGTGTTTTAAGCTAAAAAAAAGTATCATCAGGATAATGATTCAATCAAGCGTATACATGTTTCCATTTTTTTAAATTTAAATACATTATCCAGCTGGACCGGACCGGTCTTTAAGATCGGGATATGCTATTGCCTCCTCTCCACATTCGTTGGCTGCATTGGTGCTTTCGGTGAGCACATGATCCCCTAATCCTTATTGCCTGCCTGTCAGTCTCCATGCCTTTGAAAACTTTCCATGTTATTTGCTCAAGTGCCCTCATCGTGGGGTACAACCGTACAAGCTAGAGCACATGATGGGATCACATCCGAATCCCAGCCATTTGTAACTAAGCTCTGTACTCGTCGCCGCAGTCTCCAATTACATCCATCAGGTTCCTGCCCCTCTTCGATGCCTCGGTGATGCTGTTCATGTCCTCCTCGTCCAATTTGAGGGACAGTATGGCGTTGGTGTCTCTGATGTGTTCCGAGAGCCCCAGCCTGACGCCCACCATCGAACCTGCAACAGATGTCTACTCCCAAGAGCAATCAATGAAAGACCTACACACAAGTCAATGAGTTGCAGCGAATAACATGGGCAGGCAGAAATGAAAGATCTCGGAGGCCGACAGAACGAAGATGCTCTGTTTTGGAAGAAACAAAGTTGCGATGAAGATACGGAGGAGGATGGATACCTGGTTCAGTATGTATCTCACAGCGACAGTCGCGATAGGGACACCGTGTTTCAGTGACACCGTCTTTAAGGTTTGAAGCAAAGCCTGGAACAGGCTCCAGCCACCCCAAGCGTCAACCATCTGTCGTAGGCTGAAGAATGAGGGTGGCAAGAAACTGGAAAATGTGCAACATGTTCAACCAAAAGGATACGAAATGGTCACCCTTTTGTATTTCTGCAAGGATGGGGTATTCAGAGGAGGTCCAGCAAAAGGTATGGACACATTGGTGTCGAGAAACTTCTCAGACAAAAGACCACCCATCACTGTGCCATACCTGCATAAAGGAATAACGCGTTCAAAACTAGGTTCTACTGAAGAAAAAAACCGAAGGAGGCAGGGATAGAGAGGAGGGAGCAGACGTTATAAGCTTCACTCCTGTAAGCTGGCAAAGCTCTGCCATTTTTTTCTGCGGGCGCATATCAACAATAGAATGTTGAACCTGATAAATTACAACATCTCTCGTTTTATCTGAGGGCCATATGACAATTGACATTAAGAGAAGGAAAATACACCATATATTAGGTAAATAAGCAGTGGTATACCTGGTTGCTGACAATCGGTATTCCGTTTTCTAGAATTATCTGCAGCCTTTCTGTATCGAAGTTTGTCAGAGCTACGGTCTTTATCTTGCCTTCAGAATTTTCAGAACAAAAAAAGGCATGATGTAAGAATTCATTCACACTGAAAAATCACGAGTGTAAAAGGTGAGTGCACAAGTTAACTATATTATCTGGTACAAGTTTAGAATATTACCTTCCTCCTTTAGGTCTGTCATGTGCTTCAGTGCATCTAGATATCCAGGATTTGAGTAGTCCCACCTGTTTTAGGATAAAGTGCCAGCAAAGTTAATCCGTGGCATAGTTATATTAATGCATTATGCAATGGTTTAATCATTAATTGCATCTCCTGAACACAGTCACACATTCCATGGGTTTCTGACAAAATACCACTTCTCAAGTTGGAGTTCAACAGTATTGACTGAAGTCCTCCAAACTGAACAGTACTGCTGATGTCCTTCAAACTTATATGGACTGAAGTCTTCTAAACTGACCTCTAGTGCAACACATCTAAGAGCAACGGAAAGGGCACAAATGCATATTATTTGTTCTCGAACACAAATCTATATTAATACTTTTGTGAAGAAGCATTAAAGATGAAATTATTGAGCAAAAGTACATAAATTGTCCTATAAACTTGATGGGAGGTTCATCATATATTATCAACAACGAACCTTTTCCAAAATACATCAAAATGCACTGATATTGAAGATGAAATGCTGCCCAAATCATGATAACTACTCAGTAAGCCACACAGACATACCAATGGAACTGCACCATGTCCAAGGCTGCAACGTCCATCCTCTTCCGAGATTTGTTGATATTATCCTCAACATAGCTTCTTGTCATTTTAACCGGCGGTGGCACCCACTTTGTAAGCCTGCACAGAGAACACAGCAGCAATCAGAGATAGCAAGAAAATTTGCCAAGGAATCTCAGTGGCACTTAGACCATTACAAGTCACTCACTCACCCCTTGATTTCTTCAAGCATCTCAGGTGGGCGCTCACGCCGTACTCTATTGATGAACATGCCATACAGATCCTCCGCCGGTCCATCTGCCAAAATACCAATGGCGTCTCTGTATCAAGTTGACAGTATTACGTTCTAGCCTAGAAAAATAAACTACAGCTGGTGCAGAGTTAATGGTTTAACGGTTGTTGATTGCTGCCCACAATAGCACAGAAACAAGACCTAAGTAAGAACACTACAACATCCTGGCTCCTGCTCCACTCAAAAGTCAAACCCAATATCCAATTTCAATGAACAGTCTAACTCTTGCGCATAAGTAAGGCCATGGAACTGGTGCGATTAGCATTTCATGCACTAACAATTGACCAGAGAAAACAAGACGAAACACATGCACACTAGGTGTTCGCGCAAATTCCGACGAGAGACTGCACAGAAAGACAGGAGTTAGCGAAGGGGGGCGGGTGGATATATACAATGGTCGGCCATGTCGAAGGTGGAGAGGCCGGCGTCGGCGTAGGCGAGCATGGCGTCGACGGCGTCGGCGCGGTCGATGCGGCCCCACCCGCCGCTGGTCTGCCACATGCCGTTGAGCACCCGGCATATCGCCAGGGAGTCCCCGGCGCGGCTGCTGCTGACGGTCGCGGCCCTCGCCCCCGGCGCGGCCGACTCCACAGCCGGCCCGACGAAGCCCGCACACCGGGCGGGGCGCACGAGCAGGCGGCGGCCCGGGAGCGGGGGCGGTGCCGGCGAGGTGGCGTGAGCTACTGACAACGACATGGCTCTGTGTGCCAGAGGGCGCGCGCCCCCGCGAGATAGAAGGAGAGCGAGATAAGGCGCTCTTGGCCCGTGGGCTCCGATTTGGGGGTCCGGTAAAGAAATGAGTTTATTTGCGTAAAATTATTATTTTCCGCCAAAGATTTGAGCTCATTTTGCTTAGAGTGGAGAATTAACCAGAGGTTCAAAAACAAAAAGGAGAATTTAACAGAAGTTCAAAACAAAAGAGTGGATAATTTAACAACAGCATGCGAGCTAAGAAAAAGAATCCGATAGCATAAACAAGAATATAACCTGTCGAGTTTACTGACTAAAAAAACATGACCAAAATAGCGTAGACACTAGTGACTAACCACACAGAAATCAAGAACCGTGAACGTGTGCGTCCGTGGGACGCGGAAGCCTAATCCAGAGCGGAAGGCTTACATATGTCGGCCATGTCGAAGGTGGCGAGGCCGCCGTCGGCGTACCGGAGCATGGCGTCCACGGCGGCCGCCGGCGCCGCGCGGCCCCAGGACGCGCCGCTCACCTGCCACATGCCGTTCACCACACGGCACACCTCCAGCTCGTCCCCAGCCTTGCTCCTCACAGTCGCCGTTTTCTTCTTGGGCTCCGTCTCCGGCTGGTCCATCGCCGCCGAGCACCACCGCCGCTGTCTTCTCGTCTGTGGCGCGAGCCGAGGAGAAGATGCCCACTGCCTCGGCAGACGGAAGCCGATGGCGGCAGCGGCCATGGCAGCGTCACCACCCGAGCGGCAACACAGCATTGTTACGAGCTAAAGGATGCAAAACTTGACTAGAGGTGAATACTGACGGAGGGAGCACGTAAAGAAACGGTTGCTGGTCACCTGTGAACCGAAGTGTTCTTCGCAAAAAAAAAAAAAGTGAACCGAAGTGGCCAATCTCACTTTTGGCGAGGATTGATGCCAGTCAAAAATATTTTCACTAATTGCTGCAAGGAGAAGGTAGGTGATGGAATTAGGACCTCTTTCTGGGAGGAGAATTGGATTGGTGACCGACCATTATGCTCCAAATTCCCCAGGTTGTATGGTTTAGTAAATAAAAAGTTTGTTTCAGTAGCTTTTTTTTTGCAAGTTGTTTCAGTAGCTGATGTGTTAGAATTCTCATTGGCAATGTATTAGTTTTAGAAGGTCTTTTAGAGAGGAGACATTAGAGATGTTGACACAGCTAAGGGTGCTGTGCCTAATACAAGAATGACGAAAATGATAGGTGTATATGGAAATTTACAAAAGGTGGTCAATTTTCAGTAAAATCTCTTTATAATATACTCAAGGATAGACAGGTAGGAATTCCTTATGTACAGGTATGGAGAATAAAGATACCACTGAAAGTTAAGGTTTTCTTGTGGTTAATTTGCAAGAATAGCATTTTGACCAAAGACAATTTACATAAAAGGGGGTTGACAGGTCCCACAAACCGTGAGTCCCGTGGGGCCCAGGAGAGTGTAGATCATCTTTTATTTGAATGCTCTACTGCTAAAGTATGCTGGAGTGTCTTATGTTGTTCTTTTAGGATTAACAATGTTCCCAGTTCGGTTGATGATTTACTTTCAGTATGGTTGCTGCAGTTCAGAGGGCGGCAACGCAGACTCATCGCAGTTGGCGTTGCAGCCTTGTGCTGGAGTATATGGAAATGAAGAAATGCATCTTGTTTCTCTGGAATAGCTCTTAAGGAACCTACTAATCTTATTGTTCTCTGTCTGCTATTGGATCAATTTCTGGACCGATTTACAAAAGGAGGGTGATCGAGATAAGCTGAGGCATGGAGCATCCATGCTATCTTTCATCACATCTGAAGTATCTCGGGCGCATGCTGAATGGAAGGCGGCAACAACGCGATGGGAAGCCCAAGAACTGTGCTGTGCGGTGCAACGAACGAAACGCTGTGGATTTTTATTGAAATCTCAAAGCTGAGAGAGTATATGTGGTACAGACATCACAATCAGAAAGAAAGAGTATCGTGTAATGAGCTATGGTAGGTAGTATCTGTGTAACACATCAACCACACGAGAATCGCTAAAATGACATGAAGATGTACACAGAAGAGAGCACGGCTCAGACCAGTCAGATCTTGCTGGCGAACTGGAGACCCTCCTTCTTGAGCTCCTCTACGCTGGAGACGGGTGGCTGAGCTCTCGCGACCTTGGCAATGGCGTTGTTCTCGTCTGGCGACCCTCCTTCCAGGAAGGCACCCAGGACCTTGCCGTCCTTGATCCAGTATGAGCCGAACTTGGGCTTGGCGGAGCTGGGGTCGCTGTCGCCAAACAAGACGGTCTCGCCGACATTGTCCCCATAGAACTGCCATGATAGGTCGAATGATCTGGAGTAGAAGTACGGTAGGTAGTCATACTCTGGAACAGCCTCACCGGACTCTTTTCCCTTGATTGCCTGAAAATAGATGAGAGCAATTCAGAGTCCGTGTGAAGAAAAAACAATTCCGTCACCACAACTATTGATAACAAGAAATCCCACACAGCTGTTGAACATTTTAATTCTGCAGATTTAAAGTAAATTGGTAGCCTATTACTAGCTACTGCATCTGTTCTAGCCACAACCAGCTCAACTGTTAACTGTGGTGAGATTGCTTCGGAAGATCAAGTAGGAGATACACAAGTGGGACGTCCTCACCTTAACAGCCTGCTCTGCAGACTTCCTAGCATGGTCAACATGTTCCACTCTCCTAACGTCGTTGTAAATCTTCATTGGGAAGGTGGCCACATCGCCAACGGCATACACCCCCGGGACACTTGTTTCAAAAGAAGCATCGGTCTGCATGGAATTTTTAGGCACATCAGATATTATGGCATAAACAGAAACAAGCAAAAATACAAATCAAGGAGTGCAACCAAGATGACCTGGTTTCACAGGCTGCTGTTTTTCTTGACAAGGAAACATACAGTTACAGGCTCACAGCATAATAAAAACACTTGTTTAACAGAAACAACGACAGAACCTTCTATGGCGATACACTGTTGACAGGGAATTTTGAAGCGAACTAACCTTGATTCCACCTTTCTCCTCTGCAACTTGGCCTTTGAAGAGAGTAGTCAATGGTCTGCCCCCAACACCAACAACAACAATATCAGCTTCGAGCACTCTGCCATCCTTTAGCTTAACTGCAGTGACCTGGCATGCAGGAAACAAAGTTGGCAGGTAAACATATGCACCCACAATGAGAACTGCACGTCCGAATTTTGATTCGGAAAGTGTACATACATCACCATTTGCATCAGCATCAAAACCCACGGCAACTGTACCCTTCACGATCTTGACTCCTTTGTTAGCATAGTAACTCTCATAGAAAGCTGCGATATCGGCGGTGAAGAGACGAGGCACTACAGAAATGACATTATGATGTTACATCTTTGTTACCAATGAATTACAGAAGAAACTTTCTATTATAGCTATACGGTAGACGCATGACCAAAGCTGCTTGTGTAGACCTGATGCATAGTAAGTATTTTAAAAAACACTAGTGATAGTATGCGAGTCATGTATACTTACTGCACCAAGGTTCAGGATACACCATAGTGACATCAAGGTCGTTCATCTTCAATACCGCACTCAGTTCAAGGCCAATGTAACCTCCTCCAACAACCACTGCCTTCCCACCCTTTTTTGCTTGAATAGCTGCATACAGCTTGTCAGCGTCATCAACTTCCCTCAGATATAGAATGTTGTTAGAATCAGCTCCTTGAGTGCCGAAATCAGAGAGCTTTATGACCTGAAAAGCGAGTCAAAACAAATGTTGTACATCATAAGTAACAGTAGCAACAATTAGTAATTGTCTAACTCTTTTATAGAGCCTATGGGAAACATTTTTTTCCATCATGAATCCTTCATATATAAAATAAATTGCTGACAGTTCAAAATCTAAATAAGAAAAAGAGAACAGAAAATGACACATACCGAGGAGCCAGTAGCAATCAGCAAGATCTCATATGTAAAGGTTGCTCCGGCTGCACTAGTCAGAGTCTTGGAGGCAAGATCCGCTTTGATAATTTCAGTGCCCAGGATCAGCTCAATACCTGCCAACAGATGAACCGTGAATATGCTCAGATCCAAAATCATTACAGAAGAAACATATGAATACTTTTCAGAGACATATATTGCCTTGTCAACCCTAGTTCTAAAAATAGACCCTAGAACAACAATGCACTAACATCATTTGAATAAGCCAGCACCATTTTATTCAAGGATCGCTGTTTCAAATGTAACGAAATTAATTTACCACACTGTTAAACAGGAAAGAAGTAGTCAACTCAGCTGGGATGAAGTGTGTAGCATGCAGCTTAAACATCACATGATCATGAATAAGAGATGGCCAACAAAATACAGGGGAATTCATCACCCATACCTTTCTCTGAGTACCATTCAGGCAATAGCCTCTCGCCTCCACTTCCGACACAGACATGAAATCCTGGTAATCTTGCAGGATCTATTCATAGTCAACAGAAAAGGAGTTAGTACAAAGTACCTCATAACAAGAAGTGTTTTGAAAACTGGTTTGCATCTAGCATGAAAGGGTAAATACAATGATCGAAAAACTTACTCTGAGGAAAGAGGTACGCCTTGCTGAGGGCAGGGCGCTCGTAAGGAGCCACCTGAAGCATAGTCATGGTTAGAAATATGTCGCATCATCATAGTTAATAGACAAGTAAAACTACATATAGTTTCCAGCAACTAAATTGTCACTTTTATTTGATAAATACCAGCACGGGTTGATAAACAATTAAGACCTGACTGTACACCCTTGATTGCAACTTGTACAAGTATTTGTGCATAGTACAAGCTAACAATTTTGTGACATTTAGAACCATGATAAGCCATAAGCTAATTATATGCGTTACTACATGCAGAAGGTTGGTTGTCCAATAGGAATCTAGTTTTACTTTACATATGACTAACAGTAAGCAGTGTGAGTCGAGTTACTAAAAGTAACCATCTACAATTTACACAGATGAACAGACGATTTAGTTCGAGGAGCATGTGGATAATTATTACAACAGTGGTACATACATACTGCCAGTTTAGTGTATGAGAAGACTCTTCACCCACATGGTGAACAAGAACATCTAGGGCCTTAATCTAACCGGAGTTCGGTGTATTGAGACATGTAAGAGTTATATAGAGGAACAACAAGCCAAGGAAAAGGCCTAGAATTATATACAGCAGAGAGGGGAGGGAGAGAGAGAGAGAGAGAGAGAGAGAGAGAGAGAGGGCAAGGGGAGGGAGCATACGGCCTCTTTGGAGATGATGGCGAGGTCCCCTGGCTGAACACCCTGCTTGGCGAACTCCCGTGCTGCATAACCCTGCCCAAGCCAAATTTCCAGTCATAAATTAAACCCTTCCAAGGAAGAAAAAAAGACCTTGGTGATGAGAGATCCAGATTGCAGAAGCCGATCATCCGAGAGGCAAATCAACAAGAGATGGTGGAACGAAATTAAAAAACCACATCGGGCGAGGCCCGCGCCGGAAGGAAAGAAGGAATGGAAGACGTACCGCCGAGACCCCGCCGCCGACGATGACGTACTTGAAGTGCTTCTCCGACGCCATGGCTGGACGGCGGCTCTCTCCCACTGGCAAACAAACAAACCCTAGCAACGATCGAGTCGAGTCGAGCAAACCAAAACCACTCGCTGCGAGGAGAAGCGAAGCAGGGATTTGTGTGGGGGTGGGGTTGGTGAAGAATGTGGCAGGCCGAGAAGACGAAGAAATGGTGGATCTTTCCTATTGGCTGGATGTGGGTCGCTCCTGGCCGTTCAAGACTCGTGATGGACGGCGAGGCAACGTCACGTGGAAGCACGCACAGCCAAGCGGCCAAGCCCCAGAGGAAGATGTCAGATGCCGGCTAAGTAAAAAAAATGTCGATCTGAGTGACATGGACAAGAACACTCTAGAAGGACAATCTGGATGCCACATAATTAAGTTGATTCGGAAAGTTTTTTTTACCAAATTAAGTTGACTCGAAAGTCATCGAGAGCGAAATTGACGCTGATCTGATGATTCATTGCTCCACTGGTTTAGATGCTTCCGTTTTTTCATTTCAACAGAATAAACGGATGCGATGTAAGCAAATAATTTGTGCAGATACAGTACATATACCTAACATCTCCAAATTGTAACGAGAGGCACAACCGCACAAACAACAGTAGTCGTTCACTATGATTCATGGCAAGATCAATCACAAGAATCTCAATTCATGAAGAAAGCCAAATTTGAACGGCTGTGCTACCATCCATCTAAATGGGATGCTTAAACTTACACGTGCCACTGAAATAAAATCACATGACCGTGATCACCGAGTTAACTGTGAAATTGCCTAATTTCAGTTTCATAAGATTAAGATTATACATTGCCACTGGCATGCAATTCCTGAGCCTCCAGCGCAAAAAAAAATAAAAAATCCTGAGCCTTGTGAAGGTCATTGTTAGATCAAATACAGGCAAATCCAACAGGTGATTGCGCATCCAGTTGAATTGCCACATCCGAATTCCGAAGCAGAGCATGAAGTGATGATTTCTTCATGTGCTATGGTTGGACTAGCTGTCACCTGAGCAAGTGACCTTTCATCACTCAACCTTTTCAGATCCCAGATGCCTGAGATCAACACCCTCTCAGCAAATACATTGGACATCTCTTGGTTGTATATTGCTTACCTTGATATCAAATGCACAGAGCAAAAACAAGGCTAGCAGGAGTAATGACTGGAAGACAGAAGCAAATTGTAACCATGGGAGTGTTGATTCTCCATATGACGCAGCTTCCATCGGCCCATTATGATTTCATGGCATTGCCAAAAACGGCAATAAATCATGCAAAGGAAGCTGATATTAGTAAGCACTTTTGTAATGTGACACAGTATCATACTAGCTTTATATCAAAATGTTCATAGGCATTATTTTAATATCTCAACGGCAGCAATAATCATAGATAAGGTCATGATTATACTCTTATAACTGTCAATTTCCATGTGATATACCTTCCATTCAGTATACTCTGAAGGTTGAAATTCAAATGGCTAAATGAAATGGACAAATGTGGGACAGGGGTTTTAAGTCGTTACTACCTTATAACATGTTCACGAGTAAAAGTAATGCCATAAGAATCAGCGCACTCTCATCAATGAGCTTGGACCAATGCATTAAGCTTACCACCAAATTGTTATGTAAAGAAATTGTCGGAACTTGTGGTGCAGGATTACAAAATCTACTTTACTCTTAATTACTACTAGAACACAAGCAGCAAAAAACAAGAATATTTTTTGAAGGATATAACTGAATTTATAATTGAAGAAACAACAAATATACAGCAGCAAAGTATACCAAATACTGCAATAACTATTACTGATATCCAATAACTGAGCACTAAATTTTACAACCAAACCACTACTTTCCATTATTGAACTAAACAAAACCTAAAGTGTACATTTTCTCTGAACAATAGAACAAATTTACTGTTCCGAACTATAATACTCCCTCCGGCCGGAATTACTTGTCGAAATATTACATGTATCTAGACGCTTTTTACACATAGATACATCCGTATTTGGGTAAATTTGAGACAAGCAATACCGATCGGAGGGAGTAGCAGAAAAATGAACAATGCTGCAAGCCAGTAATTTACCTTCTCCATAGGAGAACACAGGGGCATAGGCTATTTAATATAAGTGTCATAGCTATATTATTGCTGATACAATCCTGCATGCATAGACCGAATGTACTGATATATGGGTGCTGCACAACAACCTTTTACCACTGTAGCCATTCATCCGACGCGGACAGGGTCAAGGGGGGCACCCCTTCTTGCACAATCTATGGTTTTAATCTGGTTAGGTGACAACTCATGTTTGCACTGGATCCTATCCTCAAATTAAGCATTGAAATCTCTTTCTCTCTAAAAACAGGTTATGATAGCACCCGGTAGGAAGGACAGTGCCTAGTTTTTAATTTGCATGGTGATAAAGAATAACATAAATATAAGTAAGATGTAACATTTCTGCAGTGCTCTTCTACAAGTGTGACAATGGAATGCAAGTACTTCATGGGAACTGAAACAGGAAGCATGCACACTGGAATATTAGTATGCTGCCATTTCAACACATGGAGATTAAAATGGATTAGGCAAATTCAAATAGTACATCAAGTGGAACTTATTGCGTGACAGAAAAATGGCTTGAGTTTTTTTTTAAGGAAAATTGAGGACAGCGACCTAAGTTCATATGCTAAATATCCAAGGTTGGGCTGATCCGCTGACAAATACTATCCAAATGGTTTCTGTACCAAATTAGCTGTCTACAAATTCAGTAGAGAGGTTATACAAAAGACAAGCAATAAAGTATAAAAGGAGAGAGCACCCGTCGAAATCTCACATGTTTCAAAACTGCATTCGAGGCATTGCACTAGGTCAAAAAAAGCAGGATCCCACGAAACAAGTCTTCTGGTCTAGAGTCTATTGTAGTTACCAGTCATCTCAGGGAAACACACAGATTTACCTCATGTTGTCTCTGTCTGGCATGTGATGAACTATGGGAACATAGAATACCAGTCCCATGACAAGACAGGAGTAATAACATAAGCCCAGTTGAACTGGAGCAGCTGAGAAACGCCCCCAAGGATCCCAGAGTCACAACTTAATCAGCAGGCAGCCAAGCTGCCCAGGCATAAATTATTTCCTGCCGTGTCATTTTCCAAACACTGACATCCTGATTCACACTTTGTATGATGCAGAGTTCTATCCAACATCATCACCATAACAACCACATGAATGTGACTCTTTAGAATGTCAATCACGCACTGGAAGGTTTGCTGCAATTTGGTCGTTAAATTAACACAGGTAGGTTTCCAGAAAACAGACTGCGATAATTCCTTTGGAGTCACAATTCTGGTATCATGTTGTATCCTAAGGATTTCACCAATAGTTATGGCATCATGCCGTGTCCTAACAGTTTCACCAATAGTTCCTGCAACTGCAAACACCTTGCTTAATTGTGTGGTATCTATTGACATCCCTTATCACAATCACTCTGCCAGTCACTATGCTGGCATACTTGAAGAATTCATGACAGTGAGCACATATTCTAAGGTTCTTCACTATTCTCAACATCTTCCCTGATGGTACAGACCCACTACTAACCAACCCATACGCGAGGGCCAGTCTTTCACTATGATGCCATAGCCCCTCATCTACCTCCTTGTATCCTAACTTCTCTACCTCTTTAATCAATTCATCCAACTTTTCATATATGTCTAGCAATTGTTCATGCCTCTTATCATTCGCAACAAACACATGTACCTGTCCTCTCACCTCAATCCAACTTCGACCACCTTCCTTCCTGACTCCGTGGTCCCTCATTGCAGTCCAGGCCTCGGCCACATCATCGCTCCTCCCAGCTGCTGAGTAGACATTGGCAAGCATCACATAGGCTGAATCATCCTTAGGATCGATCTCCAACAGGCGCTGCCCCATGACCCCCGCCATGTCAGCCTTGTGGTGAACCACACAACCTGCTAGGAGCGTCCGCCACACTGCTGCATCCGGCTTGCATGGCATTGTACATACAATGCTATCTGCATCCTCCAGGCGTCCCACCCGTGCCATTGCACCCACCACACAGGTGTAGTGTGCAAGGTCAGGCTTCACGTTATATTTCAATTGCATTGCTTCCAGCCAAAACTCAGCATCTGCAGCTGCACCTGCATTACTACATGCTGTGAGAAGAGCAAGAAATGTCAGCCTGTCAGGCACAAAATGCATCCCTGCCATCTCATGGAACAAAGCAATAACTTTCTCAAGATCCCCCTGTTGTGCATGCGCAGCCAGTATCGCATTCCACGTGATCAAGTTCCGGTCACCAGCCAAGTCGTCAAACACCTTTGCCGCATCATGCACAACCCCAGCCTTCCCATAAGCGTCCACCAGCGCTGTACCAACGGCCACATTCCCATCAAGTCCAACCACCACCGCATGCGCATGAATTCCACGAGTCTGCTCCAGAGCAGCAAGCCCCGCAGTGGCCCGGAGCGCGCCCGACAGCGCGTACATAGTGGAAGCAAGGGCATCGTATCGCATCGCAGCAAACACCGACAAAGACACCTCGTACCGGGCATTCTGCGCTAGTCCAACGATGGTGGAGGTGTAGCATACAGTGTCACGGTAGGCAAGCGGGATTTCGTCGAACAGGTGACGTGCGGCGTCAGGGGAGCGTGAACGGGAGTAGAGAGTAATGAGACAGGAGGCGGAGACGGGGGAAGTGGAGAGGGCGAGCTTGGCGGCGAGGGCGTGCAGGTGGGGCGCGAGGGATGGCGGCATGGATCGGAGGAGCAAGGAGAGAGGGCTGTCGGCGAGGAGGAGCGACGGCGGAGAGCTCGCGCGGAGGAGGCGGCGGAGGAGCTCGGGAGCGGAGGCCGGGGGGGATGTGAGCGAGGCGAGGGATGAGGCGAGCTGGGAGCCTCTGGCGCGGAACGGTAGGCGGGCGAGGAGCCGCTGGGAGAGCGGCGGCGGGTAGCGGGCGAGGAGGAGGTTGTAGGCGTCGCGGGAGGCCGAGGAGGTCTTGACGAGCACCGCGTGGAGCGCCGCCGGGTCGGTCACCGCCGCGGTGGCCGCAGCCGTGATGGAGGACGCCGCGGCCTTGACGGAGGCCGTCGCGGCGCGCAGGAGGGTGGCCGCGGCCATGAGGCGGGAGAAGAAGGGGAGTGCTCAGTGTGGCCCTTTGCCCTTTCGTTGAATCGACAGCACACATGCCAAAATTTCTCAAGGGAGAAACGTTCGTTCATTTTTGCTACGTGACGGCGTGACGCCTTGAAGTTGCAGCTCTTTGGTGTTTACCGGAAAAAGATTGCTAGCACTGCCACTAACACAGTGTCAATCCATGTATAGAATGATTAACAGTGCAGTAAGCTCGGTCGTATATGCGTCCCCCGCTGGTCAAATCCACTTCTTAAATGCGTCCACCCCTAACATTAATCCACCATCATTTTGGAAGAGAAAAACCAAAACAAGAGCACGACAAAACCGGACGCGAAGAAACACGAGCCCGTTGTCGTCAACTTTCGCCCCTTTTATGACGAGCCTGTGATTCGAAAACGTACATTCTCATCTTCTTCTTCTTGCCGTGCTACCGGCATACTAGTACTACACTACTACCACCTCGTATACAAAGCAGCAGCAGACAGCGGTGGTAGGCTCCTAGCTCGCCTCTGATCCGTATATGACCATGCGAGACTTCTCCTGCTTCCGCGACGGCGCCGTCAGCCTGGCCTCCGGCGCCGGCGTAGGTGGCGCAGGCGGAGCCCTCCTCGACCGCTCCCTCCAGGCCGCCACCGCCTGCGTCTACAAGGCCGCGCTGTCCTCGGGCAAGGAGCTCGTTATCAAGGTCACGTGGACCCGGTCCACGGCCGCGGACCCCGCCGACGCCGGAGCCACGGGCCTCTCCGTGGCCGTCGAGGACGCCACCCTCGTCCCCCCGAACCCTAAGAAGCTCCTCCCGTCCGCTGCTGCGACGCCGCGCCGGTCGCTGCTCGTGACGGCGCCGCAGGCGCAGCCGCAGCAGCAGCAGGCGGTCGTCCTCCTGCAGAAGAAGCGCGGGAGCCGGTCCTTCGTCACCGACGCCGGCACCGCCGTGGCCGTCCACTGGGACACCTCCGACGCCAAGCACCGCCACCCGTCGTCGCCCGAGCCCTGCCGGGACTACTACCTCGCCGTGGTCTCGAACGGCGAGCTCGCGCTCCTCCTCGGCGGCGGCGAGCCGGCGCGGGATCTGGCCCGCCGCTTCCCCGCACCCCGCCGCCGCGCGCTCCTGGTGAGCCGGCGCGAGCAGGTGCGCGCCCCCCCGCCGCCGCCGTCCGCCGCGACGGCGCACAGCTACAGCACGCGGTGCCGGTTCCGGGAGGACGGGGCAGAGCACGAGGTGACGGTGGCGTGCTCCCGCGGGGCGGAGGAGGGCGGGGGGGAGTTGGCGGTGAGCGTGGACGGGAAGAAGGTGGTGGAGGCTCGGCGGGTGCGGTGGAACTTCCGCGGGAACCGGACGGCCGTGCTGGGCGACGGCGCCGTGGTGGAGGTCATGTGGGACGTGCACGACTGGTGGTTCCCCGGCGCCGCCGGCGTCCATGGCGGCGCGGGGGCGCAGTTCATGGTGAAGGTGCGCGGGGCGGCGGACGGCGTGTGGATGGACGAGGAGATGGCCAGCAAGGGCCTCCCGCCCGCCGGCTTCTTCCTCCACCTGCAGTGCTACCGCCGCTGATTTGATTAATTCCGTTTCCGCCGGAGACGGAGACGAAAGGTCGATCGAGAGATTCTCTTCAGTTCGAGAGTTGTTGTAATTTTTGTCGCCATCCATTCTCTTGCAATATATCCCTCTCTTGACGTTGATAGTTCATCGTCATCTTCTTCTTCCTCCCCCGCTGAACAGATCGAGATTTGACTTTCGCTCAGCCAACCAAACAAAGAGAGAATCAAATCCACCGTCAGCGTTCGATCACTTAATTTGTTAAGCAGCGTACAAATGGCAGTGGATTTGGCATCTGCTGACCGCCTAATTCAGGAGGCGGCAGCGCGGCAGTGGGTTTGGCCGGCCAGCCTGCGTTTGCCTGCCTGCCTACCTCGGTCGGCCGCCATTACTGCTGCCTTCCTGGGTCACGAGGCAGGCTGGGTCACGGTTCACGGAGGTGACGCTGGCTGTGCGGTTTGGCAGGCAGCGCCATTAATGCATGAGCTCGATCGATCGGCCGGGAGACGGCGTTTGCAGACCTCCAGTGCATGCGGGCGATATAGTACTCCGTATACCGTTTGAACGGTGGATGCCGGGCCGCTCCGGCCGAGTCGCTGCTCCTGTGGAAGAGCATTTAAGGCGGATGAATGGGCCTCCTCGGACTCCGGGGCGCCTGCGTCCCCAGTGGCAGCGCAGGCGCAGCTACAGGTTGACGACGACGACAGCGGCCGGTCCAGTCCAGGCTTTGACCTGTTCGGTTTTGAGCGCCGGGCACTTGCTTGTCACTTGTCACTTGTCACCTGTCTTTCTTTTTCTTTGGTCATTTGTCAGTGATGAGATGCTAGCATTTGTTGCTCCAGATTTAACTAAGGTCCCGTTTGGATCGCGGAAATTTAGCAATACAATCCTCTTAAGGCATCTGAAGTGATATGCCGTACTAAACACTTCAGAAGACTGCAGTACAAGCTCACCGCACAGCAACAACAGTTTTGGACTATTTTTGTACCATGGTCAAAACGACATAACGAGCCTTCTGGTCTACGACGAGAATGGACCGTAGAACTCACGCCTGGCATGCATGCCCAACAAATATGGAAAGGTGGAAACCACACATCTCCGACCTAAACTTTGAGTTTTTTTTTCTTTTGAGAAACTAAAATTTAGATTACTCCGTGCTCCTTTGGAATGGCTGTACCATTTCCGCACAATTCATGCGCACCTGCTATCTTGCAAACAATAATGGTATCGTCTTTCATGGATGCAGCGTGTTGATGGCCCTTCTCCAGCAGATATACTTAGGTAAAACGGCACATGTGAAGGAAGACGTGACCTCGAGCATGAAGATGAGGCATCCAAGTCGGCACACCCCCTCTCCTTTTGCCATCCTTGCCATCACTTCCAGTACCCCACCATTGCCACAAAGATCATTTCTCATCGATGTGTTGTTGTGAGGTAAAAAAAACTTTGATGACAAAGGTCTAAACGAAACATTATGAGGGCAAAAAAGGTGGGATTTCGCTTCGAGAAGGATAATGGACGGATGATGGCATGCCAAAGGATAGTGGTGGCATCTTTCATGCATGCAGCGTGTCGATGGCCCCCTTCTTCTCCAATGGCGGGAGTGGGGCTCTAGATGTACTTAGGTAAAACGACACCCGTGGAGGAAGATGTGGCCTCGAACATGAAGACGAGGCGTCTGAGTTGATGCACCCCCTCTCTCTTCTTCCCACCATCACCATCGCTTCCAACACTCTAGCATCACCACACAATCAAGTCCCATCAAACGTGTTGTTGCGAGGTAAAAGCGTGGATGACAAAAGTCTGAACGAAATATCATGTGGGCGGAAGATATGAGGTTTCGCTCGGAGAAAACTATCAGGTTAACGATGGCATGCCTCGCACATCACAAATTGTGAAAAGGATGCCTAGGATGCTCTAGAAAAAAGTGACACGACGATCCGTACAGAGATCTCACGGTTGGAAGGCCATGGAGCCGTGGACAGCGTAAATATTTTTGGCACGATGTAAATCGTACTCCTATTCCGTAAGATTATTTTGGAGTAGAAGAAGACAAGCAACAGTTCTCACTACACCACGTATGTGATTCGGAGGCATTTTGAAAAGCCTCAAAAAGGGGTCAAAATGCCTTCAAAAGTGTTAGGAGGCTTTATACAAAATGACAAGGAAGTTGGGGAAGGGAAATGTCATTGAAGGCATTTCTAAAAATTGCCTTCGAAAGTAGTTTTTGAGACTTTTTGTAAATTGCCTTCAATAGTCATTCAAGGCAAACTGAAAATTGCCTTCAATAGTCATTCAAGGTAAACTAAAAATTGCCTTCAATAGTCTTTTAAGTCAAATTGAAAAATTGCCTTCAATAGTCAATGGGGGCATTGACATAAAAACCTCCAACATATGATCATTTTAGACATTGCTAAAAATACTACTACATAGAATTCCCAGATTTATGATACGATTTCAGAAATGCATCGAAGTACATGACCATGAATTCATAGTACTAAATAAGACAACATGCCGAGGATCTATGAACAACATACACTGTCAAAGTGGCATGAACACCATGTTTACATTGCTTGATCTCTACAATCCACATTCATGATCCATTTGCATCTGCAATAGTTGTCGAATAGTTAGCAACCTATAAAATAGACAACTTTAAAAGTGTGGACAATGGGAAGTAGAAAAAGCGATTACTTAAAAGAAATGATCTTGCAAGCATGGTACTTTTCATCTTAATGAGCACTAGTACCTCCTTCAAAACTGGACATATCAAGTCGCTAATCTACTCAAGCTTTATTACTTAGTAGAGAGTAGCAGCAGGGGCCGGCAGCAAGAAGAAGCAGAGCAGCAGAAGTGGCTGGCAGCAAGCAGAAGCAGAAGCAGAAGCAGAGCAGCGACAACGGTGTCCGGTAGCAAGAAGAAGTAGAGCAGCAGCGCGCATAGTAATCTTGAAATTCCAAACAAACACACACGCATATATAGTATTATACAATAAAACGCACAAAACAAATGCAGCTCCTCATAGGAAAGAACCAATCACACATATCGATGCATCTTGACAGTGGACACATATTGAGAAAATCAGTGACTTACTTGAACGTTGAAACCATGAGGTTGTTTTAAACACGTTGTTGTCGTATGCGTTGCATATGGTGATTGTGAGCTACCAGCCTTATGATTCCTGCACACCCTAGGAGGAAAGTTTTTCCTAGGAGGAGCACTTTCAGTTTGAGGCGGCAGTACTCTGCTTGCGCTTCTTCAGTTCTTTATTTCCTTTTCCTTCATACTTCCTGAACTACCTTGCACAACAACCTCTGTATGTGATGTTGTGGTTCTAGGATCCACATTCTCATTATTGATCACAGTCACCTACAATTGGGGAAAAACAAGATTATTTTTCAATTATTTTGAATATTGTGCTTAAAAACAAGTGTTTCTTGTCTATTCTCATGAATCATGGCAGGATACCTGTACCTTAGACCGCAACATGTTACGAACCAAGTGCTTCATACAACCTGCAATTAAAGAAAATTTTAAGACTTACGAACCAAGTGCTTCATACAACATGAACTAGCCAATATGTATTGACACAATTCTTGCAAGGGAACGTGACTTTATTCTGGTTTGCAGAGTTGGTTAAAGTCTCGTGTAATGATACAACACATGAGGATTCCGCATGATTAGTACATCATACTGCTAATATTACTGAAAACACAACACAGTGGACGTAACTGGAACCTAACGATTCCCACATCTCTTAATTTATAACCAGATTACTCTAAATAGAAGCCACCCATCAATACATCATACTACTACACAATGCATCCATTAATTTATATGTGAGATGACATTTAGCTACAACTTGATGCAACAAACAAGCAAAAGGGATGAGTTGATATGCAAGGGTTCTTGCCTACAGTCAATAGGAAGATTCAGCTCGCTCAACTCATGTATTTGTAAAGAACACCTGTACATCATACTGTACTATATATGCAGTACAGGAAAACTAGCTTGTTCTAAATTAAAAAACTAATTTGGATCTGAACATTGCATTCGTTTGACAGATGATGTACTTTCCCAATTCCATGACCCATCAGCATGTATAGAAAATACTACTACATAGTGTAACAATTGATGACAAGTTGTATAACCATTGGTTGTCACACAAGCAATATCACAGATACCTTGTGTGCAGCCAAATGTCATGGAACAAAACAGAAGGAAATCAAACAACACAGATCGACTAGGGACAAAGAGGAGGAAGAATATGCACCTCATGGACTCGGGATGAAACCAATCAAGCAAAATTTGGGGCGGTATGATTCCGTTTGGTCGAAACCCGAGAGGGACTTGCCGAAGTCGCAGGGGTCGAAGCGGCTGCGATGCACCGGAGGGGAGGGAGCGTGAGAGGCTGGGCGTGGAGGTGAGGAACGGCGATACCAGAAGAGGAGGGAGCTCCGGTGGCGTTGAGATGGGCGGAGCGATACTGGGAGCACACCGGCAGCTCGACGACGGGCAGAAGCTCATCGATGGAGGCGACGAACCGGAGCTCAGAGACGGGGCGAGGTGTAGGAGTTCAGAGATGGCGGCTATGTCTCGACAGGGATGGCTCAACGACGGGCGGGAACACGGCAGCTGCTCGGCAGCGGGCGGCTGCTAGGTGGCGGGCAGGAGCACGTCGGGGCTGCGTGCAATGGCTTATGAAGTACGTCAACGACTGTACTATATGCTACGGGAATTAATCCACCCGGTGGAATGGTAATTTTGGAGAAACGTCAAAAATAGAGGTTATTTGTGCAAAACTTATAGACTTTAGAAGGCTTTTTTTATTGAAATTGCCTCAATAAGTTACTCCGTTAATTTTACGGATTACCCCCCAAAAGATTGGATTCGTGGCTTTCTTCTAAAATGCCTTTGATAACTAAATCATTTGAGGCTTATCTTTATTATGCCTTTGATGTTCAAAATTTTTGAGGCTTTTTTCTAAAATGCCTTTATCGTTTAAAACATTTGAGGCATTCTCTTAAAATGCCCTCCATTTCCTTGGTTTTTGGAGGCATCTCATGAAATAGCCTTCCATAGGGAATAATTGAGGCTATTTAAGAAAATGCTTTCACCAAAATGCCGCCAAAACTCGCCCGTGGTTTAGTGTGTGGATGTGATATTTTTTCCTTTTTCTCTTCGGAACAGAAGTGGCAACATGTGCACGGCGGTACACGAGACAATCCTACGGGAAAGCCGCGCACTCCATAGCAAGCAGACAGCAGTGGCTGCGCACGTTACTCGATCGAGCGACCCCGTTCATTCCCCTCTATCCACCCCGCCCGCCACACCGACGCCGACGACTTCCCCGGCCGATTACCTACCAGAACCACCTACCTACTCCCGCCCGCGTAGGGTTCCCTTCCCTTGCTCCCGCCATGGACCTCCCGGCCGCCGGGGGCCGCCGCACCAGCTACTCACTCCTCTCCCAGTTCCCCGACGACGCATCCGCCTCCTCCGCCGCCGCCACCGCCGCCGTGCTGCAGCGCCAGTCCAGCGGCGGCAGCAGCTACGGCGCCGGGAGCTCCATCTCCGCCTCCAGCGACTACCCCTTCCACCTGCCTCCCCCCGCCGCCGGGCCCGCCGCCGCCGCCGCAGCCACGGGGGGAACGCCCTCCCCTTGCAAGAGCTGGGCGCAGCAGGCGGAGGAGACCTACCAGCTGCAGCTCGCCCTCGCGCTCCGCCTCTGCGCCGACGCCGCCTGCGCCGCTGATCCCGGGTTCCTCGACCCCGGCGATTCAGGCGGGAATAATAACTCCGGGAGCGGGAGCGGGAGGAGGGCCTTCCCGCTTGCCCCGCCCACGCCCACTGCCGAGGCCCTCTCGCATCGCTTCTGGGTTAGCTCGATCACCCCATTCCCACTCCACTCGCTCTTTGGTTCATCACGTTACCGACGCTTCGTTCCAAGTGTGATCGCTACTGATGCTTCGTGGCCAATGCTTCGTGATCGTTCAGAACTCAGAACGCTACAACAGTTCTGTTGAAGCCTCCTAAGGAAAATATCTGAATAGATGTGCTGTGATTCTATTGCTTGACCTGCCAGATTATAGTTCAACAATTCATACCAGCTACTCATACTATTCTCGTACAATGAAATCTACTTCGCCACATATTCCGTTTGCAAGGGTTCTCATTAAATCTACATCATTGTGGATACATTGATAATCCATGTATTTAGAATGTCGTGTGCTCTGCCAGGACGATCCTATTGCTGCATCACTAACAGTTAGCTGTCTCTAGCAATTCTATCTTCTATGTTGTGCAAATTTACTACTCCATCTAAACATGGTGGTATTATGGTATTCATTTCCCTAACCTTTCTCGTGCACTTTCCGTTTCTTAGGTAAATGGCTCGTTATCCTACAGCAATACAATACCAGATGGATTTTACTTGATTCACGGGATGGATCCCTTTGTGTGGTCACTATGCACTGATGTACACGAGGAGAACCGCATACCCTCCATGGAATCGCTTAAGTCGGTCTGTCCCGATGATTCTTCCATCCAAGTGGTCCTCATTGATAGAAGAGCTGATTTCGATTTGGGTATGCTGGAGAATTATGCCTCCAGCTTTCTGTCCAGTTCTGCCGACATGAAAGATGTGATAAATCAACTAGCCAAACTAGTATCTTCCAGAATGGGGTGAGTAGTTGCATCCCTGAGCTCCTCGACGCCTTTTAATTTGGACTGCTTTCTGTGGTTTGTTAAACTCCTTTTATTTGCTTTCCAATCACCAAGGGGTACAACCTCCAATGAAGAAAACTTGCTTCCGCGCTGGAAAGAGAGCAGTGAGGCCATCAAGTCAAGTGCAGGATCTATTGTGCTTCATCTAGGGAAACTGCCGATTGGTCTCTGCAAGCATCGCTCTCTGCTTTTTAAAGTATGTTTTCTGTTTTAAGAAAATTTCCTTTTTTATATAATGTAAAAAATTGTACACACCAAAACCAACTGCAATAAAATTTCACCCTTCCATTGGAATTCACAAACACCTTAAATGTGTAGCTTGGTTAGGTTCTTGTTGGTTAGGTTTGTACCACTTTCAACTGTACCTTTTCTCTAGTTATTACTTATTGAAGCTTGTATATATTGCAGATGTTAGCAGATAAAGTCAATGTGCCATGCAGATTAGTCAAGGGTTGTAAATACTGCAAAGCTGATGATGCCTCCTCCTGTGTTGTACGTTTTGGGCTTGAAAGGTATGTCAGTACATGGCTACATGTCTTGTGAAGATGCATGAACTAGGATATGTTTAATACCGAATCTTCATTTCGGAATCAGCACTTCCCTCTTTGGGAGTTACTGAGATGAATTAATTAAACTATTAAAGTTCAGCTTGTTTATATTTTTTTTAAATAATGGATTTGGATACTCCATGCTTGTTGGAATGGAATATTTATCTTATCTATCTTTTTTTTATATTGTTGATAGATTGCTATATACCTACTTCTGTTATTTTCCTTTTGACAGGGAATACTTGGTGGATTTAATTGGGGATCCAGGCCAGTTATCTGATCCAGATTCCTTCGTCAATGGTCCATACTCGCTATCAGTGCCCTCACCTCTCCGTCCTCCAAAATTTAGGTCATTAGAGATCACTTCAAATTTCAGCTCAGTTGCCAAGCAATACTTCTCAGATTGTCACTCGCTCAATCTATTGTTCAGCGATGCTTCCACAGGTTATAGCTAGCAAACCTGCCCTAATATAATTCCTCTTTCGTCAGCAGGGCTTCATACATATATTGCACATGATTGTCCATCAAATAAGTAGTTGGTATATGCCAAACTTAGGGTCTTCATCTAGGATGGTTTTGTCTGCCAAGGGGTGCGACATAGACTACATTTTTCATTTTCAGGTGCTTCTAGTGGTGCTGCAGTTGCTGTGGACCAAATGTATTCCAAGAAACATGATGCAGTGGGTGCCTGGATGCCTGTGAAAGGTAAGTTCCGATGCTTGTTAAATCTTGCAACACACCATTTCCTTTAATTCCTACTTGTGTGTACTAAATAGGGGTTTCTTTATGTACCTTGTTGCATGGACATACAACACAACAAATAATATACCTCAAGGTCAATTTGCAGTCTATTCTAGAGCGTCCAAAAAAATTAAGCATTAGTCCGCACATTATGTCTGCTTATCTGCATTAAGTCAGTCTATTCTGGTGATGCAGGGCAAGCAACTACGAACCCAGACATTATTCTGCCAGAAGCTCCTCGGGAAGTCTTGCCACTTATGTCCGCCAATTTGGCAGCAGATAAAAAGAAAGAATATCAGTTAATCGAGGGGAATCAGTATCTACGGAGTACAGTCAGTGATCTTTCGCTTGCTGTGGATGATCTAATTATTCCATGGAATGAGCTGGTTTTGAAGGAGAAGATTGGAGCAGGTACACGTGTGCAAATAAAACTCGCAAGTCTTTTATAGTCCTTGGGAATATCTTTTTTTATTTGCTAAATTTATGTCATCCGTTGCACTAGCAACGGTAACATCTATTTGGGGACAGTCGGATATTTGCAAGTTAAATCTTGATATGTACCCTACTGGAAGAACAATTTTGTGATTTTACATTTTTGCAAACTTACTTTCTTTCCAGGTTCTTTCGGAACAGTTCATCGTGCTGACTGGCATGGATCGGTATGTGTTGTTGTTTATTGGCAATTTGTCACTGCCAAGAGGGAAAAGAAATCTTCTTTGGATCCCCATTGAACTCTTAATGGTGCACAATTGCATCTTTCGTTTGAGCTTCATTGTCCTAATTTGTCGTAAGTACAAGTGAGCCCTTCGACTAAATGTTTTTGGACTCAATGTTGCAAAAAACTCTGTATTACCACAGGATGTTGCTGTGAAGATACTCATGGAGCAGGATTATCATCTAGATCGCTTCAGGGAATTTATGAGAGAGGTTTGTTGAATAAACTTGAAATCTTTGCATGGGTTGGTCTGATATGTATCATTGGACTGTGCTGTGTGATTGGTTTTTTGAATGATAATTTATTTATAAGTGATTATGTTCTATAGCACGAAGTGGTTGTCACCTGTCAGTGATCTTGTTCAATATCCAGTCCATGTTTATGCTTTTTATCAAGTATCCCTGTCCATATTAATTACCTTATGAATGCCTTTTCTATGTGTTAGGTCGCAATAATGAAAAGTCTGAGGCATCCAAATATTGTTCTATTCATGGGTGCTGTTACTGAACCTCCAAACCTATCAATAGTTACAGAATACTTGTCGAGGTACAATATGCATTTAAGTTACCCCTGTCTTTGTTATAATCATTTGATACCATAGTACTTCAGCTACTTGACTGCTTTCAATAAGTGACACGCTTCTTTCATTCCAGAGGTAGCTTGTATAAACTTTTGCATAGGAGTGGTGCAAGGGAAGTTCTGGATGAGAGGCGGCGCTTGAACATGGCCTTTGATGTGGTATTGGCTGCTCTCATGTTACCTGTTTTCTCAACTTTTGACTTCCCAGGGTATAAAGTTAAAACAGTCACTACCATCTAAATTGTTCCTGCCCACTTAACAGGCAAAAGGAATGAACTATCTACATAGACGCAGCCCTCCTATTGTTCATCGCGATTTGAAGTCTCCAAATCTTCTGGTCGACAAGAAGTACACTGTAAAAGTATGGTTCATAAACTATATAGCTAATACTTTGTTGTATTTAGTAATACCCTGTATGTTCTGGTATGTTTCATGAAGGTAAATGACTAGAAGGTGCGCACATCGTGATGAATATTGTTGTCCATGTTATTACTATCTGTGTCATTGTGTGTGCACTGTCAATTTTCTCATACCACCATGCCATTGTTTTTCCATAAGTTTACCTTGATTTTGTTTTGACATGTTATCACTGGTTGTACCCTGAGTTAACTGATTTGGCGAGTATTTGATAGGCTCCTAAACTTACAATAGATGTAACAATAGAGTTCCAGAAGATGTTCAGCTCCTAAATTGACAGCACACGTCAGCTTCCAGTCATATTTCGGGCAGTAGCCTCTGCAAAAGCAATATCAGGAATGGCCATCAGCATTAGTTATTCTTGTCAGTAAACATATTTAAGGAAAACACTTGAAAAAGCTGCTAATTTCCCTAAACAAATGCTAAACTAGCTGTAGACTTTGACATAGCATGTGGATATTCAGTCATGGCATTTTCCATCCAGAAATCAGAGGCTCCATCTGGAATGGTCGTGCCCGTCTGAAATTTTATCTGTTCTGTTGTACTGTTGCATAGATTTACTCCCGGCTTGTTTCTCTTACCCACAATGTGCTACTAAATTAAGACCAGGTACCTCCACTTTTTTTTTTTTTTGAAATTCTCTACTTATTTACTTGCAGGTATGCGACTTTGGCCTTTCACGACTAAAAGCCAACACTTTCTTATCGTCGAAGTCTTTGGCAGGAACTGTAAGTGCCTTTTTCATTTCTTCTAAACTTCGCCTTTCCCACTCATGCTTTTGGCTTATCTTGCCCTTTATACATCAGCCTGAATGGATGGCGCCTGAAGTGCTCCGAGATGAACCATCCAATGAGAAGTCTGATGTCTACAGTTTTGCTGTAATTCTATGGGAACTTATGACATTACAACAACCATGGTGTAACCTGAATCCTGCCCAGGTAATTCCCTTTATCTAATTTGGCACCAGCACCAATGAAGCGATGCCACTGTTCCTTGGAATTAGTCAATTTATCCAGAACATATTTTGCTTATCCACAAATGAACACCTGAAGCATGTCAGTATGTATTTACCTTTTATAAACGGTACAATATGCTTTTCTGCAGGTGGTTGCTGCTGTAGGCTTTAAAGGAAGAAGACTTGAAATCCCAAAAGATTTGAATCCTCAAGTAGCTGCATTGATTGAATCCTGCTGGGCAAAGTATGTGTTCCATCAATATGTGGCTTTCATATTTCCCTTTCATAGATAATTTCAGCGACATAAAAGGCTAACTAGAATATTCCTACACCTATTGTAGTGAGCCATGGAGGCGACCCTCATTTGCTAATATCATGGAGACTTTGAGACCTTTAATTAATAAGGTTTCGGTGCCTCAGTTGCTCCGTTCAGACTCGTAGCAGTTTCGTACTGTTACAAAAAGAAGCATTTCCATAAAGCTGTCTCGATAAGATTCACATGGAGGAGTTCCTTTTTTTGGTATTTAGCCTGCTAATGATGGAAAAATATGGGCACTGTTACTCAATGAATAAGGACTACTTAACTTAACACTTTCGAGCAAAATGTAACTGGCCACTCCCTTCAATGGCTTAAGGTACGCTGCTATTTTTTGAGCTTCCTGTTTCTCTTCAATATTACCAAGAGTTATTGAATTGCTGAATGTGATCTTACAAAAAGAATGTTGAATGTGAACTTCAATATTTTAAAGGAAGATTTGATCTCATTTGAATGCAGAATTATTGAGTGTTGATAATTTGATAGCAAGTATGTACCATTAAGTTGAACTGTCCCTTGTTTCCTTTTGTTACCTTTAAATCAGCGGGTTAATATATGTCATAATGATGTTTGATGTGATAATTCACCGGTAGTGCGCATATGATATTTGAATTTTTTATCAGTCTAAGCTGAGTGGCGTTGCTGTTAATGTTTCTGATAATGACACTGTCTCGGACTCTTGTTTTGTCTATAGAAACCAGACTGGTAGGTTGATCCATACACAGAAAAGCCCATAACTATGCTAGATGCTGTTTCAAATAACATATTTGTGGTGCCTCTCGGCTCATTGGAGTTCTGTTAGGTTGTTTTTAAAACCTAAGTTTTGTTCACCAAAGAAAGGTGTACTTACATACTTGTCCACATTTATCTACAACTTTACCTCATGTTTTACCTTGAAAGGTGTACTGATGGGCAGCTTACGGATCGGTCGATGTTTCTTGTATGAAATCCACGGACGAAACTGGCTGTCCAACTTATCCATGAGATGCAATATGGAGCTTTTCCGCGTCACTTACTGATACACGTTTTCTGCTGGTTTCAGAAATCTTCGAAGAGATTATTCTCCGCCGTGATGATACCTCCTTGGTCACACTTAATGCTTGCCGAGTTTGAAACATTAGAATCTCCATGTTAAGCTGTGTAAATTATAGTTTCCACTAGATACCTCTGTATATTATATATTTCTTATATATATGTAACTACAGTTGGCCCTGAAAAGAAAGGGGTTTTGTCTGACTGTGGCCTGGAGCAAGCAGTACTGTATATATTGTTGTATTTACGTAGCAGACCTTGCAAGACATAAGCATATATATGTCGACATGTTGTATCATGGGGTTGTTCTTGTAACATTTGTACCAATTAGCTGAGTGATAGTGCTTCATTCAACCTGCCATTGTACCATATCTGTTGCTGAACAATCAATCTCTGGCTATCCTGGTGGAGACCGAGTAAATTGCCACATGTGTTGGCCTCTGTCTATGCATGTGGGTTGTGTTGGCTAGATATTTGGAGTGTAAAGTAGGAACAGCTCGGGCTTCTTGCATATGCTAAAAATAAAAATTTAGGGCAACGTGCTTGACGCAATTTGAGCCCAACCAAGTTTAAGCTGCTGAAGATCCATGCGTTGATTCTTGATTGGCTGATGGACTCATTAGGCCTGAAACTTCACCGGGTTTGTTGGGGCCGTTTCGGGACATTGCTGATGTGGAGGAGAGAGAAGAATAAATGATTAATGGCTCGTAAAGAGTTAACTCTATGAAGAGTCGAAACTATAGAGGTCCACGTGCGTTTTTGGGTGACGTGGAGAGATTGAAGAGCTGTGTGCTTCGCGCCAAATTTGAAGTATCCCTGCACATGCTACATGCCACACCTACGGCTTACGTGTGATTTTGGATGACATGACGGGATTGAAGAGTTACTTCCTCGTTCCTCATCTTCAGTTTATCGGGCTTACCTTATCGTAAGATAGGGTAGCTTTGCAAAAAAAATCGCTTGACTACCATTGAACATGATCGTTCGATTCCCTTAGATATTGCTATCGGAATCCGTGATTATCTTCTCACTAGATCGTCAATCAATTTCTTGTTTAACATATCCATTTGTTTTCATGCATCCTTGGTCAACTAGAGTCATATACGAAGTGACGTTCCGTGTGGGCCAAGGAAAGAGCCAATCTGCGAGTTAATGCAACGTATAAAACGCAACAAACTGAAAAAATCTTGACTTTTAAAACGTAGCCTAGTAACCTGAAAAAGAGATAATACATGCTCAATCAACCTTAACCTAACTGGAAGCTAGTAAACTGAGGAAGAGAGAGTACAACATGGAGATTGCAGGGAGACAACCAACTGGTTTAAAGAGGTTCAATGCAATTTACTCAGCAGTAAACACCAGGCGATCCTTCTCATTACTCTTTCGATTTCCTTCCTTTCTTTCTCTGCTGTGTGATGTGAGAGCCTGAGAGGGGAAAGCAAAGAGGACGGCCATGTATGGAAACTCCATCGACTCTGGGGGGTCAAAGTTATAAAAGGTCCCATCATCTTCTTCACGCTCACCCCCCCCCCCCCCCCCCCCCCCTCCTTCCCCTCGGTTCCAAAACGAAATCGAAATCAAAATCAAAACCAAACCTCCCCAATCCGTGCCATTCCTTCCGAGCTTCACTCCTCCGCTTGAACCCCAACGCCAACCCAGCCCAGGGGAGAGACGGCCAAGGGAATCCATTCCGCCCACCCAACAGCGCTCGATTGCCCAAACCCTAGCTGGACCGCCCTTCTTCGCATCGGCCGCTCGCCATGCGCGCCTCCATGGAGGCCGCCCCCTCCTCCTCCTCGGCGGCCCGCAGATCCGCGGCGCCGGACCCGGCCGCCGCCAACAAGAAGCAGCGCCTCGCGCAGGCCCCGCGGGACCCCAGATCTTACGCCACCAATGGCGCCGCGGCGGCGGCCAGCGCCGAGCAGCAGGTGCAGGTGGACGAGCTTGTCGCGCAGTACAGGACGGCGCTCGGGGAGCTCACGTTCAACTCCAAGCCCATCATCACCAACCTCACCATTATCGCCGGCGAGAACCTGCACGCAGCTAAGCCCATCGCTGCGCTCATCTGCGCCAACATCCTCGAGGTGACCTTTGCCTTTTGACTCGTCTCTCTATCTTGTCTCCCATGTAAAGCTTAGCACTTTTGTTGGATGAGCGGGTAAATGGATGCTAGCTAGTCAGGTTCGATGTACTGTATTTTTCATGTTTGCAAAGGTTGTGTGTTCTGTGTAAAATTTGGTGCAGGAGTAAATTAATGTCGCTCATTTTTCGTACCGGGCATAAATTACCTCATTCTGATTCTGTGTTGATGTGCATTACAAAACAGATGCAGCTTGTAAACATCGTGGCAATGAATAAGCCATCGTGAACTCCCCCCCCCCTCTCTCTCTGCGTGTGTATGTATGTGTGAGGCTCATGTATGACACTAATAAGGCTGAGTCTATAAGCATACGACTTACGGTTCCAAGGTGGCGTACAGTTATTTTCCAGCCATGGGGTCATTCACCATATGTGCATCAGATCTTTGTGGCATGGCAAAAGCAATTAAACTGTTACGGTTTGGATCACCCTTCTTTTTGTAATAAGAAGGCAGCAGCAGTGTTCAGTGAAACTAAAACATCTAAATACCATTGGCTTTTGGTTGCAAATGCAAACCAGCCTTTGGGGCAGTTTCATTACTGCTGCTCCACTATCTGTTCTGCAGATTAGTTCAAAACTTTTTCCAGTACTACATGTTATACTATTCTCATGGCTCAAGTCCTCAAATTTTGTGTACCTCATATTCCTACCATTGCAGTAAAAAAATTATTCAGATTTCGAAACGTTTTATGGAATTTGTGATATGTTTGTGCAAAGATTAAACTATATAAATAGAATGATGAATAGATGGGGAAACACTGCACCTCTGATGTGGCAGAAACTTGGTCTTCTCTTTGTTGGATAGGCTCTGGGCATTTAAATAGTGTTCATTTGTGTGTTCCTTTCTTTTATGTAACCTTCTCTCCTCAGTTTGGAGACGGCAGGATGCTACTGCTGGATCTAGCATTTCGGCTAGGATTGTTTTGTTGCCACCTCTTGTATGCTCAAAAGATACCATGTTAGACTTCTATGGAAGTACAGCTTACTCCTTATATCAGTACAAAAAGGAAAAGCACTGTGCTGTGTCTAGAGGGTGTGATGTCATGCAAAACATGCCGGTATTTATCCTCTCTGCAGCATATTTGCTGTTGTTTTGGTATCGCAGAAATAATTTGTGAGCAGATTGGGCTCTGAATGGTTTTCACCTGTTACCTCGTGTCACTGTTTCCTTGCTTCTGTCATTCTTTTTTCTGTTGTAAATCTGTTGTATTTATGTTAATTCTATTCCTTAATTGTTTAGGGGCATGTCTATTTCATTTGATGACCGCCTGTGCTTGTAGGTTCCAAGCGAACAGAAGCTGCCATCTCTTTACCTGCTTGACAGTATAGTCAAGAATATCGGGAAAGACTATATTAAACATTTTTCTGCAAGATTACCTGAGGTTAGTGTCAACCCTATATTTTTAAAAACTCAAGACATCCATAAACCTAATTGGACCTCAGTTCCCTTCTGGGATGAGTCTGGCATTGACATTCTAATTAAACTTGGTTCTCTGCTGATTGTTCTATTATAGGTTTTCTGCAAGGCGTATAGACAGGTTGATCCTCCTGTGCATACTAGCATGAGGCACCTTTTTGGAACATGGAAAGGAGTATTTTCTCAAGCTTCACTGCAAATGATTGAGAAGGAACTTGGTTTTCAATCACCTGCTAACGGATCGTCAGGGGCTGCATCATCGAAGCCTGATTCTCAATCCCAGCGCCCATCCCACAGCATTCATGTAAATCCAAAATATTTGGAAGCAAGGCAACAGCTCCAACAACCAAATAAGGCAAGCAGCATGTTCTTTTTGTTATATTTTTCATTTCTTGTAAAATTGCATCATGTGTTTAGCATTGCAACTGCTGTTTTTTCTTCTGTTCCACACTGTAATTTATTCCAGATACCTTTTTCCCCTCAATTTGGACAGGGGCTACTGGGAGCCGGTGCCAAGACATCTGTAATGTCTGATGCTAGCGATGATATTGAAAGAGTTAACAGGGTAGCTATTGACAAAGGTGCAGGGAGACGGCTGGATGTTGTGAATTCTAGGCCCGTAAGTTATTTTTTGCTCTTTGTTATTTATACGTAAATTGCCAGATAAGTGCTTAAACTCCTTGTTTCTGTTTGTATGCTTGTCCTGATATATTTTGCTATGATATGCTAAACTTACAGCGTGCTCAAAGGGACCCTTTTAGCAATCCTATTCATGAAAAGCCAGATAGAGATGTGAGGGCCCTTGGATTTTCCAATATCTCACAACAGCCTGTTGTGGGAGCTGGTCAATTTCGCTCAAAGTCTAAAGGACAAGATGGACCTGTGGGACCATATTACACTGGAGGTCTTAGTTCTTCTGAAGAACAATTTGACAGGCGCAACAATCTTTATGCAAACAGGGATGCTCGTCCTTCAGGATCTGTACGTTTGGACAATGCACTTCTTCCAACTCCTGTCAGTAATTCTGATAGGATTATTAAGCCGTCATCTAACAAAAGCTGGAAGAACTCTGAGGAAGAAGAGTACATGTGGGATGATGTACGTTCTCAAGGAGCAGATTATGGAGGTGCCAGTTCTGCAAGAAAAGGGGAACGCATGGTTGATGATGGTAGTATTATAGGCTTTCAAGGGGCTAAATGGGCAGATCCGGGGGACCAATTGGACCCCGACTTCCACAAACCAGATATCATCCCAAGATTTGGACATGCAACAGGTCAAGATAGAAGAATTGCAGCATATATGGTATGTGGAGGAAAACTATTAAAAAAGTATATACATGGTCACTATAAGATAATTACTTGTACATAATGACGCAGGGATATATTTAGCTGCTGGGCTCTCAACTTTGCTACCTATACTATATTTTTTCTATGAAATCTTAAGATTTGCCATGTACCATGTTAAATTAACTTCATATATATATATATTCCACCTAATTTCGGGAGATGATTATAATCTGATCCCTAATCTGATTGTCTCTAATTCTTCAGGATCCTGAAGAGTATATTCATGGTAAGCGTGAGGTGGAACCAAGAATTGATAGAGAAATGTGGCCTGAAGGACAAAAGTTCCTGGAACCTCGTTCTAGTCTATGGTTATCCCAGGAAAAAATGCACCCAGACGTTGGGCGCGATCCAAGGATATCAAGGTTTTCCAATCAGTCAGCAAGCATCACTTCATCTCCACCTATTGGGTTATCTGGAGCCTATGCTGGACGATCAAGCCTTGAAAGTGCTACTAGTGGACCTACAACTTTTGGGGAACAAAAACATAAATATTGGCAATCTTCATCTCCACCTGTCCACTCAGCTTCACCTACCGCGTCCTTTGCGCGCCAGGGCTCCCCAAGTCCTGCGGAGCATGATATTTACACTTCCAGATCATTTTTGCCATTGGGTCAAAACCTCCAGGAGGAACATAACCAAAGAGCTCATGCCTTGTCTCAAAATGCTGCACATTCTCAGGGCCGGCCTAGTATGAAGGCAACTGTGTCACAGGCTTCCCAGCAGACTCAGAAGCACCCTTCAGTGCAGCCAAAGCCACATCTCAAGCCATCTGATCAACTGCAGACACACTTGCCACATGAGAACTCTTCATCACTGTTTAGATCTTCTGTCCATCTGCCTCTTTCCTCTGGAATGGGACATCATCAGCCTGAAGTCTCTTCTCCTAGTGATTCCACCCATGTAAACTCAGATCAGATGAGTGCTAGTAATTTATTGGCTGGTCTTATAAAGAGTGGATTCAAACCAAAACCAAATGATCATGCTAGCTTGAGGGCACAGCCTCCTCTTCCTAGTGCCCCACATCAACATGGTTCAACATCTCTTCCAGTTGCTTCAGCCAGTGAAAATGCCACCTCGAAGCCTCATGCACTAAATTCTGTTCGCCCACCATTGCCGCCAGGTCCGCCACCAACACAGAATGCCGAGAAAGCTGCACCGCTCTCTAGTCTTCTCAGTTCTCTGGTTGCAAAGGGGTTAATTTCTTCACCATCCACTAATTTGTCTGCTGCAGTTCCACAAAAGCCAAGTAAATCAAGTCTGAGCGCATCTGATGTCAATGCTACACCTCCACTGTTGCCTATTTCCCAGCCTTCGGTTGATAAGGATGCTCCAACAAAAACTTTGTTGCCCCAACATGTGGAAATCAAGATGGCAGACCTTATCGGTCTCGAGTTCAAACCAGAGGTGCTCCGAAAGTACCATGCACATGTGGTTAATGGCCTCTTTGATGACCAAAGTCATCAATGTAAAACATGTGGTCTGCGATTCAGTCTTGAAGAGGAGCTCAGTGCACACACTGTCGGCTGTGGATCGGGGCTTTCTGAGACTAGAAATACCGGCATTGCTCCTGAAAGATGGTACCCTAGCAAGAACAATTGGATTGATGGATCACATGAAGCAGAGAACATCTTCCTGGATTCTGATGTAGATGCTTCTGATTCTGAGTCTGGTCCTGCAGAGGTCTGTGAGTTTATGGTTCCTGCAGATGAGAGCCAGATTATCTGCTTACTTTGTGGGGAGCAATTCGATGACATCTATTCTATCGATAGGGGTGACTGGATGTACAAGGATGCTGTCTATTTTGATTACTCAAAGGTAGAAGGTAGCTGTGGTGGCAGTGTCGAGAGTAAAGGGAGTGCACCCATAGTCCATGCAAGATGTATGCCGAGAATCGCAAATGATGGCATGGATGTTGATTAGTACAATTGCCATACACAGCAGCAGAAATAGCAGGAACAGCTCGAATGATGACATTGAGGTGGACTAGCATGAAGTCTGGTGCTCAACAGAACCTCAAATCACAGTTGCATGAGGTGATGCACAACAGCGGTCGAAATACTTGAGCAGCGGTCATGACAGGCAGGTGGATTAGTGCGAAGTTGACGACATGCATCTGCAAATTTTGGTCAACTCATCCCTTAATCCCACCATTTATCCTGTAGAAAGGTGCTTACAGAAAGAATAAATGCCCAGTCAATTTTGGCCATTTCAATCCGTAAAATCCCTGATGAGTCAAAATTTGGGGCTCTTGTCACATATGCTTGATCTTTCTGTTCATAGTGGGCCTTGTATCCTAAAAGAGTGTATTGTTTCTTAACCAGGGGAGTAAACCAGGCGACGAAGACACCGAGTAACTGCTGTTTTTGTGAAAACTTGAGATGTAGCGATTTTTGTACTTAAAAACAAAGCTGACAATAGAACATCATGGAGGCAGAACGAAACAAGTAAATCTAGTGCACTGCCTGTTATCCTTGTGTTCATCAGTGTTATTGGGTGCAGGCTACTATTACATCAGTTTGAATGGACACACGAATCTGTGTTTGGACATGCTTTTTGTTTCTAACGCATTTGCCTTCTTGTTTGAAGACGATTTGCAGAACCAGTTGTCAGCTGTTGCTGCTGCTGCTAACTAACCAGATATGGACTTGCCACTTCCCTTCTCGTTTCTTCTTCTTTTTCTGGTTAATACGCTACCTTTTCCTTATCGTATTTTATGTGGGAAAGAAAGTTCCAGCGAGCGTGTAACCACCGGACCTCAGATCCCAACTAACCAACAAGCTCTTGCGTCAGTGTCATGTAAAGCTGTATGGTTATCCCTCTTTCATGATTTCATCTCTTGTGTTAACGTCACATGAGAGAGCACTAAAACCAAGTGATGGGAATCGGTCCGTATATTTCGCTTTGAGAAGAGTCCTGACGTTCCATTTCGCTCTTCCAGGCATTCTAACAACAAATCAGTTGACTGCTTCACTTGTGACATTGCTAGACAAATTATATCGTCTCATGTGAGAAGCATTTGAGAGGGGAAGGAGATTGCGGAATAAAGCTGGTCGGATCTTCGCCGAAAATAAGAATAGGAAATGGTAGGAACGAATGGATGGAACGTTTGGTACTTTGGTTTGGTTGGATTGGATTGGACCCTCTTCTAAAATAGATTAGCGAGCCAGAGCCAGGCTGGAACAGAAAGCAGCCGCCCAGCACCAACAAATGAAAGGCTAGTCTACTGTCAAGGACGTGCACTTGGTATGCTCTCAACAGAATTGTCCTAAGTAAGCTGTAAAATGTTGTCCTGCATCATTTTTTTTTGTTCCGACGGAAGCAACACCCATAATTCAATTCAGTAACCTTAGAATGTTTGTATTTATTTGTTGGTAAATGATCATATCTTTCGGTTGGGTTGTCCACTCATCCCACGGCTTCTATTTCCCCGCGTCTCCTCGCCTGCAACTTGAGACTGCCACAAAATTCTCCTCCCAAGGTGCCTGACTTCCACATCGCCATCCATCATGCGCATCCTCCTCCTTCATCCAGGCAGTATCCGCGCGGGACTCGCACCATGGGTGAACTTAGAGGTGGTCCATTGACGCCTACCAAGCTCCAACAGGGATCCTGCATGCCGGTGAGCACAAATCAATGAAGGCGGCGTCTCAAATGTGTGCTAGTGAAAGGTTAGTGAATTTGAGATTGTTGATGTTGCGTACATTGTATTGGCAATGCTATAAAGAGTATGTTGTTTGTTGCATACACAAAGATATTGTGTTGCAACATTTTAAGCGTGTGTTGTGTGGGGTTGTCTGGATATCGCGAACGTATTTTTTTGTTGCTGCCTACACTATGTCTAAATGTTGTGTACATTGCTTTTCTATGCTACATATGTTGCCATTTTTAATTTTATTTTCGCGGTGTTTTTTTATACTCACAAAGATGTTGCACACGATGCGCATAAAATGTTGCATCCGAGAGTTTGATGTTGCGACGATCCGACGACCGACATTTAGCTTTTTAAATAAATATGTCCACGTTTGTTTGAAAAGAAAAGAAAACTATTGACTGCTGCGGTTTAGCGCCTTTGCTAAGAACGCTGTGGACAGAGCTTGAACTTGAACATATCTGATGCCTGACTGAAACTTCGGTTTTTGGTTGAATCTTTACCTTACGTGGCAAGCAATCGTTAGAGCATTTCGTAGGCATTTCTGTCTTTTTCCAAAACGGATCTACGCAGGATACTTATATAGTAACCGGATATGCGCAGCTGCTAAAATTGCAGCAGAAAAATGAAGAAACGAACAAAGAAAGAAACATCACCATTCACCAGCCTACCTACCGCTCCTGGCACGGTCAACCTCTGTTGATTTGCGACAAGAACTCAGCAACCGGTTTTGATTAGGCAAATTCATCCGGCACCGATGCGTGCACGGAAGAACAATCCAAAAATTTGTGATGCTGGTTACACTGATTCATTGACACCTTGCTATTCGTTTTTCCCGGAAGAAATTCAGCCACAAAAATATTCAAGAGGAGCAAAAGAAATGAACATGGGAAGAAGATTAAATTAACAAGAATTTCTTGCCGCATTGATCGATGCAACACCAACAGGGAGCTCAGCCTCAGCTCAGCTTAGGCTTGTTGATTCGAGGCGGCTGAGGATGTGTAGGGCGCGCTGTCCCATGGCGTCATGTCCATGGGGTAGCTGCCGAGCACCCTGAGGAAGGAGGTGAACTCCTGGATCTCGGCGAGCGCGTTCTGGGCGCGCACGTCGGCCATGGACGCCTGGAAGTCGATGTAGAACATGTACTCGAAGTGCTTGGCCGTGCCGACGTTGGCGTCGTCCACGAGCCGTATGGGCCGGTGCCGGTGCGGCCGGCTCTCGATCTTGGTCAGGCTGATGTCCCTGAAGGCGAACGCCGACAGCACCTTGAAGAGCACCGACGTGCCCTCGCCGTCGTGGGCCAGCACGATGCTCGTCTTGAATGGCCTGTCGGTGCGCGGGATGATGGGCTCCCTGGCCAGCATCACGAACCTCGTCACGTTGCCCGCGTCGTCCTGGATGCCGTCGGCGAGGACGGCGAGGCCGTAGAGCTCGGCGGCGCGCGCGGAGGCGATGGCGGCGGTGTCGCGGAGGGAATTGGCGGCGATGTGCTCGGCGGCTCCCGCGGTGTCGTCGTGGGCCTCGCGGGCCACGTTGAGGCCCATGCGGGTGAGCGTGTGCTCGCACTGGGCCAGGGCCTGCGGGTGGGAGATGACCCGGCCCAGCAGCTCGCGGCGGACCCCCGGGAGCGCCAGGAGGCAGTGGTGGACGGGGAGCTGGACCTCGCCCACGATGTGGAGCCGGTGGCGGAGGAGCAGGTCGTAGTTGCGGTGGATGCTGCCGCCGAGGGAGTTCTCCACGGGGAGCACGGCGCGGTCGGCGATCCAGAGCTCCACGGCCTGGAAGGCCACCTCGAACTGGTCGCAGGGGATGGCCTCGCAGCCAGGGTAGGCTTTCCCGGCGGCGGCCTCGCTGTAGGCCCCCGGGACGCCCTGGTAGGCGACGCGGAGCTGGGATCCGTGCATCGGCGCCGGGGACAGGTCGCTGATGCTCAGAGGCCGCGGCAGGTTGGACGGCGCCGGGACCAGATCCGAGGAAGACGAAGACGAATCCGCCGGCGCCAGCTCTTCCGTGGTCTGGCTCTGGCCGTTCACCTTGGGCTTGTTGTTGCTGTTGCTGCAGAGGATGGCGCAGGCCGTCTGCCAGTCGCCGCGGCTGGAGCAGGACGCTGCCGCGCACGGCTGCCGGCGCGTGCCGCCGAGCCTCCCCGCGCGGGCCCGCGGCGCCGGCAGGGAGAGAGCGGCCGCGGTGTTCCGGATAGCCGCCGGCGCTTCCATGGCCGCCGCCCGAGCAAGCTGCTAATCTACCTACCGCTGCACTTTTCGCTTGGATTTTTCTTCTGGCGGTGGGTGGTTGGTGCCGTGGGTTGGCAAAGCAGCAAGACAAGCAAGCGTGGAGGTCTTCCTCTCCTCCAATTCCAAGCTAAGCTTCGGAGAAGAAGAAGAAGAAGAGAAGAGAGGGAGAGGTCACCGACCGGCCGACCGGCGTGTGAGTTGGAGAAGAAAGGCGCCGGGTGGATTTTATACGGCCGCGCGACTGAGACGAGAGGAGAAGAGATCAAGAGAGTGATGGAGTTGGTGGCTCTCTCAGACGGTCAAGACCGGAGAGGCGTGTTCCGTTTCCATTTCCCCTTCCGGTTTTCCTGTAGGGAACGGAACGGAACGGAAACAAGGAAGCTCGTACGGTCAAAATTGGCAGGAAGTAAGTGACCAAGAAAGTTTCCAATTTTACCGTAGTTCGAATTGTTTCTGGCACCCGTAACACGTTTTACTTATTTGGGAGAAGAAATTCTTCACATGTCATGGTTGTTCGGAAAAACTTTTACACAGGATACTCGCGAGTGTCTAAGTTTTTTTACGGAAAGAAAAGACGAGCTCGCTGCGTTTTCGCAGCAACGCAACATCAAAATAGTTGATTACTTTTGGATTTCGTAAATTTTGTGATCGTTATGATGAAGTTGGAGTTGCCGCTCTTGGGAATGAAAGACTGTTGTCGATATCGGTGACGACATGACGGATGCGCTAAATGTGTCTATGTTAGTCGGCAGAGCTCTAGATGGATGGTTTTAACGGATTTGATTCGGTTTTGCCTTCCAAGCCGCTAAATGTGTCCTAGCCGTCACCGTCATAACTCCTCGGATCTCTCTGGTCTTCCTATCTTCGATGTCTTCATCGACGCCGTTTGACGGGAGGACCGTTGTCACTCGATCCGTTTTGTGATCTATTTTTCTTAGATTAGGTTTTGTGATCTATTTTTTAGGTTCGCCTCCGGTCTTTGTCCCCTTTTGCAAAGTCCTTAATGATTGAGCTCACTACAATTATGCTTCTCCGGGTCAAGAAAAATAAAGGTATTGTGGTCTACCGTCTCTCAAGAGCACCGTCTCTCGGAAAAGAAAAGTTGTTAAACGGAGATTCACGTGCTTTCTAAACAATGAAAAAAAGAGTAGCAAACAACACATTGAATTTTGTTCACATGACCCTTTGCCATGGGCGGCTCCAGCATATAAGCCATGGGGGCCAATGCCCCCACTTAATTTTGATTCACTAGTACAAATGTTAGATTTTCACCATTGATGCCCCCACTAATTTAAGTTAGAGCTTCTTAAGAATGTCTAAGTGCCCCCTCTCGACTTTTTTTCTGGCTCCGCCCTTGCCCTTTGCCTTAAGCTAGAATCCATGGAGCTTGTCGAAATAGTCACAATTTATAAGGATAATTTTAGCGTAAGCGGGACCTCACTTGTCTTCTTTCTCTAGCTGCATGGAAGAGAGAGAGACGAGAGAGAAAAAATGGTACTATATCTCACAGGCTCATAAGCCTAAGGTCATTCATATGGTTTTAAGAACAACTTCAATTGTTCTACAATGCATAAGGTCACCTTAGGCTTGCCACAAGAGTGTTATGGTTAACTTTTTGGCATATTGTATTGTGGATGCCTTAAACAGTCATACTCCGTAGGAAATTTGTGTGACAGAACGAGGGTCCTTAAGTGCGTTGTTTCGCAGAGAGAGAGAGAGAGAGATGGCGTAGCGTAGTCAAAGCTTCCACTCTTTTCCTTCTTTTTTGCTGAACCGACCAAAGCGTATCGTAGCCAAAGCCCAAAGCTCCCACTCTTTCCCTTCTTTTTCTTTGAACCAGCCAAAAACTTCCACTCAATACATAAATAAGCGACACTGGACACATTCAGTTAAAGAACAATATCACAGACAACGTTTTATATGCACAGCCAAATTATGTTTCATGCGAATCTTTCCTTGTAATTTGACTCGTGCTGGAAAACGGTGGTGGCTAAACTTTATTTCTATTTTTGTATGATATTCATATTCTCTCTTTCACATTAAATCAGCAGAAGCAAACGAGAAGACAAAAACGGAGAGCAAATAAAAGATCAACGGACTGTTCAGAAGAATGGTATTTCTGGGTAAAGAATGGCAAATACCGAAGCTCTACCAGAAAACACTCTTCCAAAGAGGCAGGCACTAGGTGAGAACTATGACCACTAACTTAAGATGTTACTTCAATTCGAAACTGAATATCCAACAACAGAAACTTGAATTTTACATGAGCATAGTCTACAACAAATACAACAACCCTTCAATTTTAGTACACGTAAGGCAGGATCCTCCAAGGCACAAGATTGCAGTACTCTGCCCAGATTTCCTTGTACTTCTGTGAGCACCTTGCTTCATCTCTTCTTTCCCTCCATATCAGCAGGATGAGAAGGTAGGTGGGGTAGAAGTACGGGACCACAGAACTGCAACAAGAGGGTTAAATGGTTTAAGGTTACTCATAGATGAGTGGATAATTGAATTTTCATGCCAGAAGATGACCAGTCACCTGGCTCCGCAAGGCAAGCTGAACGACAGCGCCAGAAGTAGATCTCCTAGGTAATTGCAGTGCCTCGCAATGCCCCTATAGGTGAGGAAGAGATGATTCGCTATATTATTTCACATTCAGAAACATCAGTTAACAAGCATGATTGCTCCCAAGAGAGGAGGGGACATTTTCAAAGTTTGAAATTTTTAATATACCTAGATTTTTTACTGTTCACAGTGTAAAGTTTGATGTGATAAATGATATATGTACACCATCGAAGGTTATTAGATCTGTCATAAAAACCATTAAGTGCACTATGTTTTGACCATATGAAATACATTTGTATTGGTTGTTTACCTACTCACCAACATGTGCTTTTCTTGTAGTTTTCTTCATTCAACTAAACAGGACCAACTATGTATTCAGACAAATAGTGTATGTGGACTCTTTTAGTTTTTTTAATTCTATAAACAGAAAAATACTGCCGAGACAGTCAACAAGACACACTTCAGAATAAAATATGCATAGATTTGGTCAACAGAGGAGAAAAAGACGCGTGTATCTTACCAGTAGCCAGATACAAGTAGCTTTCCTGCAACAGCTTTGGGAGGTTTACCCCATATAAGAGCTTTGGGGTTCTTCTTGAATACATGTTTTTGTTTGTTGGCTCCTCTGAACACTAGATATCTGTGTGCCAAATGAAGTAAATCATGTTGAAATATGTTAGAATGCAAGAAACAGGTTATGCAGCATATATAATCCAATTGGGGGTTCTGGAGACACAGGAGGAGTACCCTATAAGGAAAATGAAGCAGTTAGCAACAGCAGCCAAAAGGGGTAGCTCCACGTTATTTCTCAAAAGCCACCAACCCTGGTCAAAATTGGGTGAGTAGCTCATTTCATGACTGACTTTAACACTGATTTTGAAAATGTGATGAAAGCTTATAATTAAGACATCGAATTTAGGAAGTGTGATCTGAGTAAAATAATCAATAGCGACACGAGCCAGTATTTGCAGCTAACATAAATATATACCTGAATAGTGAAGGTAAAAGGAATGAAAACCAGATCACCAAACACCAGCATGAAACCAAGCCTTTCTGCAATAATGTCCCATCTGGAAATAAGGATAAAGAGAGTCAGAGGAAGGAAAATTATGGAGTATGAAGCTCCCTCCTTGGCAATATAAGCCATATTTATTATACAGGCAATCATCCAGGCATACTATATTGATAATCTTTTATCTATTTACTACAAGAGAATGGTGTACTTACGTGGAGGTCATGAACTCTTCGTGAACGAAGTAATCTATAATATACCACTGCATGAAGACACATGATTATTTCCACTGATAATGCAGTAGTAGTGATCAACTAAGAAGATGGTCATGTCCAATACCGCACAAAAGAACTGGTAGAGAAACATTGACATGTTAGCCAAACCAGCTAGGTAGCTCTTTGCGAACAAAGAGAGGTTGATAAATAACCATGCCATCATTCCAGCCCTCACAAAAAAGAACCTGCAACCATGATGAGTAGAAAGCAACATTGTTATAGGCACTCTAGTTTCCTCCATTTTCCTTGTGATTTTAGAGAAGAATCAACACCGGCAATGGAAAGTTATTGGAAATGAACATAGGCATTTTGCATACAGCATTGACTTGTATTTAGTTATTTACAATAATTGCTGCCATCAATTAGGCATGATACATGTCCAAAAGGAGACAATAAAAAACACTTACAGTAGGTATGCAACTTAATTGATTGTTCCTAACTTTAAAAAAATATCCAGTTTTATTTGCAATTGTAATCTGCACCTATCTACCTAGAAAACAGAAGCTAGTTCTTAAGAATAGCAATTCATTATGATATTCTTGGTCCTAGACTAAGCTGACCAAAAAAAAATATCCAATGCAAATATGCAGTACAAACTTGACTTTCAGCACGTCACGAAATCTTCAAGAGGAAATGCACATAATTACAGAACAACACCTTATCCACACTTCCAGTCATCAGAATAAACAATAATAATCACTTAGAATTTTATGAACACAACTTGACATTCTCCATAGACATAGGTATGATTTTGACTGATGCACGCATTAGACATGCATTCATCACTTTTAAAAGGGTCAGCACGTAAACCAACAAACCAATGGCACCCAATCATGTGCGACTTCATTTTTCGATACAGCAATATGCCGTAGATTAAGCAGGAAAATAAGGAAGAGTGTGCTCAACATACTTGAGGTCAACTCCCATAAAATGAGGATTAAGCTGTACTCCAAACCACCTGTTAGACAAAATGATTAACATAACAATGACCAGCACTAAACAAAAGGAATACTGCAATGGAATACAACAGGTGATTTCCTAGATGTTGGCAAGTGAAAGCGAAAGGTCCTATTTGGTTGACCTTTCCATATTGAGAACAATTGTTAAATATCTCCTACACTTTGCATTTTTGTTAAGTGGTAGGCTAGATAGAGCTTCATAGAAGTACCAATCTTGTATGAAGTTCCCATTAGCATGTGGTTTCAAAGAAGAACTTTGATGGCGAGACCTTAACCCAACACAATAGAGCATTATAGAGACCTGAAATCAAAGAGCAACAAATGTGAGTCAAGCAAGATATTTTTTGCTTTGATTGACTAGATGTTATCAAATGTTGCATGTTAAAATTTTATAATCATGGACCAAAATTGGTTGGAGTTCCATATGTGTGTGGCTCCATATGTTAGACTAGGTTGACAGAGCTAACTGAATGTTCAATACTGATTACTGAAAACTACTGGTGCATTTGGACTTGGTCTTTACGTCAGGGACTTCTCTGACCAGTAGACCATTGTTCAGAATATTTCAAAGAGTTTATAAATGACCAGGAGATCAAACAGTAACACGAAATTTAATAACGACATGAAATCATCAGAAATCATTTTGGGTTACATTTCCATTTTCAGAATCATGCAATTTCCCCAATTAGAATGCCGGTTTGATTTTAAAAAATACTCTCTCAATCCATATTTATAAGGAATATTTGAATGGTCAATTACACCCTATAGATCCAGAAGTAGAGAGTAGCATCTGAACACTCATTTGCATCGAGGGATAAAATATCTTCAGAAACGAGTCCAAGTACTCCAACTCGGAAGCATGTTTAGGTGCGAAGTGGCACCTACAATGACACTGAAAATGAAGGTCGCCGACAGCAGCTCGATTCCATGGTCAGCCACAACCTGCAAGCAAACAGCGGTACCTTGATGAATTCATCTCCAAACTTGGTAGGATTTGCGCGCATCTCCTGAAAGCGACCCTTGCAAAACCAAAAGAAAAAGGCCGCACTAATCGAACAACTGAAAGCTCAACTACACATAGGGCTTCTCTAACCGTAGGCGTCATCCATCCCATGTAGATACCGAGCGCGGAGAAACCGAGGAGCAGCAGGAGCGAGAGAAGGCCGTTGCAGCGGTAGTGCAGGCGGGAGGAGTCGGGGAGGATGGCGCCGGCGACGAGCTTGCCGGGGAGAAGGGCGCCCGCGGCGGCTAGGTACCCGAGGTAGGAGAGCAGCACCACCGCCGCGCTCCAGGAGGGCACCAGCAAGGCGAGCGCATCGACGGCGGCTGCGGCGGCCATCTCCGTCGCGGCGGAGCTGGGATCGGGGATCTCGAGGTGGGCGGTCGGCCAGCTCGCGTCAGCGCTAACTGTGAACTAGGTAGACTCCTATGGGATTTTCTTTTTTTAGAGAGACTCCTATGGGCTTTGAAATAATGACTGGAAATGTCAGGCGCGGCCCAAGTTTCGGAAAACGCTGCACTGTATCATATTTAGTAGGAGTTTAACATTGGTATCGCTCTACGTTTTTTTTACTAAAATCTACCGCACTTACTTAACTGTTAGTCTAAGCGCCAAACTGACAGGGACAGGGTCTAGCTGGCGCACTGACGTGTAAGGTTCCTCCAGGTCAACCTGACTCCCAACAGCTACGAGGAAGAAGAAGGGCACAGCCTCAAGCCGCCGCCCATGCCCATCTCCTCCAACCATGGCGAGCTCACAGCGCCTCCTCGGCCTTGCCTGCAACAGCAAGAGCACGCCGGCCATCCTCCTCCCCGCCTCCGGCCCGACGCCCCTGCTTCCCCCCAACGCCCCTGCGGTGCCTCCTCGGCCTCGCCTGCAAGAGCACGAGCAGCGCGCCGCCCGCCTTCTTCCTCGCCTCCGGCCGTGCGCCGCCGAGCTCGCCGCCACCGTCCCCGCGCCTTCCCGAGCACGTAGCCAAGTCTCGAAGATGGCCCACCGCCACGACGCGCCCCTGCTCGCCGCCGCTCGTGCTGCTCGCCCGCGCCGCGACGCGCTGCTGCTCGCTCGCACCGCCGCTCGCGCTGCTCCCCGCGTGCCGCCACTCTCCGCGCACCGCCGCTCGCGCTGCCCCGTCGCGCCGCCGCTCCCCGTCGAGCTGCTGCTCGCCCGCGCCGCCGTTCGCGCTGCTCCCCGTCGCGCTGCTGCTCGCCCGGGCCGCGACGCGCTGCTCCCCGTCGCCCTGCTGCTCGCCCGGGCCGCGACGCGCCGCCGTTCGTGCTGCTCCCCGTCTCTGCAGCCATGGCCATGGCTTCGCCTACCTTGCCTGTGCCCGCCGCCTCGTGAGAGAGAGCCATCGGCCTTCAGCTTCTATATCGGGTGGCACAACAATGGCCGCTGGCTCTGCTGCTTCTAGATCGGGAACAGAGGAAGAAGAAAGGGTTGCGTCCACGCTGGACCGCCTCGCTGGACGACATGCTGGCCCGACAGTGGGCCACAAAGGTCAGAAACGTGTTTATTCGCTAGTGGAAGCTGTGTTTTTTTTAATGAAATTTAGTACATTAAAGCGTATTCATACCCCATTTTATTGGCGAAATTTTGTACTGTACAAGACCATGTCATTTTCCTCGCGTGGTTCAGATGGATCGCAGAGGTTGGTTTTTAATTTGATTCTTGATACAACATCAACCTGATTTTTGGTTTTCAGCTTGAGGGAGTTTTCTGAATCTTTAAGTTTCCTGAGGCAAAGTACAGAACGGAGTTCTGAACTGGAGCAAAGAATTATCAATACGGTAAAGGTAAACTTTTTGACTTATGATATAGGTACTGTGCTAAAGTCATCATCTAACTTTTCTCTCATCTTTTGAATCTTTTGATGATTGTAGGGGTTGTTCTCCGCGAAGGATGCTGCAGCTGCTAATGAACAGATTTATTTAGACTTGATTATAAGGTTGGTCTACTGGAATCCAATACTTGCAAATGAGTATACTGGATTGGTTTCCCTCGTCAAGAAAGGAGATGCTATATGTGGCATGTTATTTTTGCTATTCACGCATTTTATGTCCCAGATGGGACCTTTTTGAACAAATTGTTTGCCTTATTTACAAGGTAAACTTACTTGTGTACCATTCGCATGTGAGCTTGCAATTCAATGCCAATCTAATGATTCTGTTGTTCCTATGCAATGTTTCTATGCGTAATTTTGTTGAACTCGAACATGGTACAAGGTCTCGTACAGATCTGTCTACCTGAAAATGAAAAATGAAAGGCAGGAAGCTTACGCACGACTGCACGAGCTATGGTCTACGATCCAAGTCTCGAATCATAATTTGTCCAACGGATCTTGTACGCCTACACAAAAATGGCATCCTGACAACCATGCCACCTCATTTACAAAGGGCCTTGGAGTTCTTTACAGTTACAAAGCTATCACAAACATGAACTGCAGCACTGGATTGAGTCATCTAGCTCTAGTGTTTTCTCAGCAAAAAGGGGACCAGCCATTGCTCATACAGACATATAAATATGCTGCCACAACTTGAAAATTGACAGCATGGTATCGGCGCTACACGAATTACAAGGCTCTACTCCGTATCAACTACCTGTCTAAACAGTAATCCAGGGACATAAGCCACTACTGCCCAGTTTTACACGTGCTCAGTATGTATTCTGGGGGTTGAATCGCCTCCTTGCGTCGCGCTTGTAGTACGGCGTGTCATCGACAGTCTTCCGCACGTACTCCATGAAAGGCTGGGGTGTACGAGGAGAGAACTGGCCATTAGCCGGGGACGCGGGATCAGGGGCCACAGCAGGGCCTGCTGGTGCAGGCGCTGCGCGTCGTGATGGTGCCTGTCGGGCTGGTTTCTCCAGCAGCTTCATGAAGAGTGCAAGTGTAGCTATTGGTACAACGATGCATGTAAGGATAACAGCTAATGTGGTTAAGCCTGACGACGATGATGGCTCTGGTCTGTCTCCTGTTACATAGCCAACTTCAACCTCTTCAGTCTGGCCTGTACAAGGGAGAAAAACAATTACCGTGTTAAGATCTTATGACATCACTGTTGGTCAGTGAAACTTAACTCAGATCATGCACTATACTATGAAGGAGCATTGTTCATCCAGATGTTGGTCAGACTTGGTATGGAACTTAGTTTTCGCAATCGACAAAAAGGTGGTTCAGGAAATCAAGGTGATTGTCAAACCAAGAAATGCTATTTCCAGAGTCAGTCAGCTTATTACAAGGATTTGACAAAGGAGATGGGAGGCGTACCAGTGGCTGGAAGAACTATCGTGACCTTGTCAGAGAAACTTTGCCTTTTGAGTGCTTCAACCTGGAAAATGGTAGCAGTCAGAATACATTTACCAGCACTGATAATGAAAAGTGCTGCCTTATCTGCTGTCTCACCCGGTAAACAACTTGACTAGGACCACCCATGTTCTCATTTGTATCAAGAAGTCTAACTGACATTAAATCTTTAGCACTCCAGAATAACTCAACATCTGGGGCAAGATTATACAACTGAAGCATTAGAAACAAAACACAGCCCAAGGTATAAGTTTACAGAAATAATAGGCTTTCTCATACCAGTATTCCCACCAACAGTGATGATGCTATGGTTGCAGCTTGGAGTCAAATTTATCTGCACAAGAGAGCCAACTAAGAGTCACTTCGAACAGGCAGACATGGATGCGTGTTGTGTGAGAGAGGGAGGGAGGATTGATACCTTTCCAGGTTCTTTAATGTAAAACCCTTTGACGAACAGGGCATGTGCAGATCCTGTCACCGTTGGATCTTCTTTTAGATTTGCGCGAACTGTAATGTGTAAAAACCCTTCCTTTGGGTTCAACTTAACAGGTAACAACTGTGCAGGTGAATATGGATGAAAAACACAGTAGGATTTCTTCGCATCACGGTCACTCCACGGTTCGACAAACCTAAGGAGAAACAAAAGTAAGACTTTGACTTATATTTCAAAAATAATAAGGAGGTACAGCTAGTTGCATGCCCATTATTGGAGACCTACCCAACAAAAGAAGGTTCAACCTTGCAATCAAATGGGACATTGATCTGATTCACAGAGGACTCAGTGCTGTGCCGAGCTGAATCACTTTTTTCAAGAAGGGAAAAGGGAATAAAGGTTAGTCTCCAGGGACTAACTAAATCCAGGAGTATCCAAATGTAAAGAACAATAAATAGTTAAATGCATTAGTTTCAGACAGGAGGTAGTAGCAGTAAATACATTCGTATACAGACTAACACGAGTACTGGTGAACTATTACATGCATCCTAGTTTTCATTACAACTACATGCTTCTCTACCCTCTCAATCTCTCTGATGTAGTGATCTTTTATTTGCTGGAGTATGCACTATTACATGTTCTGTAGAGTAGCTTTGAGCCTTTGACTTTGACTATTAATCAACAAAGACATGCAAGGAGTATTACGATACTCCCTCCGATCCTAAATTCTTGTCTCAAATTTGCCCAAATATGGATGTATCTACTCTTAAAAGGCATCTAGATACATGTAATATTTCGACAACAATTTAGGATCGGAGGGAGTATGATCACTACATACCTTAATCTTACAGCGAACTTGTAACCATCAGGTGGGGGAGCATTATTAGTCAGTATATCGAGAGGAGCATCAACAACTATCTGGTTCACCTTGAGCACAGTGACAGTTGTTTGGAGCTTCAGATTTGGGCCTTTAAAGATCACTGTATAGAAAGAGAGAACTCACTGAGGTGCGTATAGGAGAGAATTGTGTCAAAGATCAATAATGCATTCTACTCATAGAATATAGATTTTTGGTCCCATACCTTCTGCTATACCTTCACCACATGCCTGTGCTTCACCAGTCATTTCATTAACATGCATTACTTTTTCATTGCTACTTAACCACTGACCAGATCCACGCACATCCATGCCTACAGCAAAAGGCCATAGTAATCATCATCACCAGCTAACTGCTTCATGAAGAATATTAAGCTACATACTGTTTGCTCTCTTTTGTCTGGAGAGGACATTTGCTTTCATTAAACATGTTTTAACTGCAAACTACCTGCTGCTGGCCTATCTATCACCTACTCCCTCCGTTTCATATTAATTGGCACGGATTTAGTACTGTTTTTCAAAAGAAAGGCACATCGTGACAGCTAAAATGTAACATGTGCCAACCAAAGACCACAAATAAGGTTAAGCACACACAAACAATGGATTTGAGGAAACAACCAATACATAACTGAAAAATAATGGAAACAACTGCTAGTAAGAAAATGACTTCAGATAACATACGGTCCCCGATAATAGTGAAGTTGAGGTGCTGGCCGGAATGGATCACCACATCCCTAGGATGCATTTGTGCACCGACAGATACCTAGCAAAGTGAAAATTGTTAGTCAAAAGATGGGGGCATACATTCCCTCTAAAGAAACCGATGAAAACTGTGTTTTTGTTATTTCCCATGATCTTTTGCCAGTTTGATGGTACCCACCTTTTATTCAAGTTTAGATAGCTAAAAACCACAAGAGGACGTACTACCTCCATTCAGTGGAAACTTGAAAACTTCCAATCCTAGCTCTTGAGTATTGAATCTCAAATAAATGGATTAGATGAAAGGCAGAACCTCTTATCAGTAATCACTTAAACATATTTTATATACAAAAAAACCTAGACCTCTAATCATGAGTTCCACCTTGTGGGTTTTTCAATAAAATACATTTAAGTGATTAGAGGTTCCAGCTTTCATCTTATCCATTTATTTGAGATCTAATGGCTAGGATTGAAACTTTTTTGAGTTTTCACCTGATACATCGCCAATCCATAAAGTATCAAACATAGGATGAACTCATTAATAATAGTAACAAAGAACTTTACCATTATAAAATCCGATTTTCTGGAAGGATGGCTGATATGCAACCTTACAAGAGCTGTCCCATGACTTCTCGCCTTCAAAACAGGAGAAAGCATAAAGCAGTCTGGATAGAAGATTAATGAGATATATGCTGAACCTTGAACTCCTATTTTTTTTCTTGCTACTTTTTTGTGATGCTGAAGGGTAAGATGGAAGAGTGGTTATTCCCAACCAACCAATCTCACCTTATTAGCTTCCAGCAAAGGTGGGTGTGTTGTGTTGTGTCTACAAGAAATCCTTAAAACCTTCCGTAAAAATAGAATAAAGACTTAAGGTTCGAGTTTCAGCAAGCAACACATACCTGTAACACAAAACGTTGATGGGCACTGTATGTGATATTGCCATCTCTAGACACGAAAATGGACACAACATCAGGATAATTTGTCTCAATGGTTACGGGTGCAATTCCAAGAGCCTCACTGAAGATATAACCTGGTGGTAAGGGGTATGAGATGAAAAATAAGATTAATACATCAAAGAAGACACTAAATGTTCGATGGTGGTAAATTGTTATTGATCTACCTAATTCATCAGCATATTTTACATCCAGATGAATTTTATCATTTACAGAAAGATAGGCTATCTGGATTGATGATTCTGCAGCAGCTACTCGTACTTGCGACACCTGAAAAATCATGATCATGGCATCAGGATCAAGAACATTCAACATGCATACCAATGAGTAAATATAGAGAAAAGGCGATTGTTAATCGCATGGTATCAGCAGTACCTATAAAACACACAATGATAGTTTCAAATTTTAGCAAGTGAACTCCATGGATGTGATCTAGCTTTGGGCTTCCTATGGAATTGCAGTGGCTTTCTTAAAGCATTTTTGTTTTCACATTTTTAGATAAACCAATAAAAAATAAGCAACCCCTATTTTAGAGCCAGAACAGAATTGTTTACTATAATTGGTAAAGATTTCCTGCAATTATTTGATTCCATGGGAGAAGGGAGAACAACACAGTTTGAGAAACTGCCCCCTAATCTCATGACAGGACAAGTAGGGTTTCCTGTTCCTCAATCATAAGAGGTGACATCTACATAAGACCCAATTGTTCACAAAAGGCCTTTAATTCACTGAGTGCAATATTGAAGATGTGATTCAGAAGAATAACGAAAACAGAATAACTCCAAAATAGATACCTTGCTAGGTATATTTACTAAAAAGTGATTTATAGCGCCAACAAACTAATGCAAGTCTAAGCATCCGACCTCAGCAACTCGTAGACATGATGCAATTTCTGTTCTGCCAGTTGATTGATCAGTTGCCTGAATACAATCAATTGAATTGCTTTCTCCAGTCCTAATTTTACTTCCATCAATAATGTTAGCATTCTGCAAAGCAGAATCTCTTCTACCGCTGCTCCTTAGCAGAGAATATCCAACAGTACTCTCCAGGTTATCTGGTCCTCCAAATGAATTAACTGATATTGGTAAAAGGTCTGTAGTAGTATAAAGGGGTGGGAATAGCCATGTTATAGGAAGTCCACGTGCAAGGGGAGGATCTGGTATGACCAGAATTGTCTTGGAGGCATTATAAGATAAAGACCCAGAACTGCCATGTAGCGAGAAATCACAAGTAACTGAAACAGAAATTTTGGTTTTCCCTGCAGATCTGTCACAAGAAAAAACACATTAGGGGTACAGTTGTTGCTATCTGATTTACTATGTGAGAACTTTCTGTTCCAACCAAGATATTTTTTTCACAAAAATGAAGCATAAATAGAAATACTTGTGCAATAGGTTTTAAAAGATTTTTTGCAACTTTGACAATTGCCGCGATTTTTCTAAAACAACGACTGGTTCCCTTTAATATGGACATACGGTACCAAAGAAAAAAACTCTAGGTTTAAAAAGGTCAGGGCGCTGAATTTGTTCACCCCACTTAAGCAGTCAATTGATAATTCAGTCTATTGTTCAAGTAGTACCTTCCAATCACATGATTGATAAAAGCATTGCTACTTCCATTGGATAACCATGGATAGTTTTTCCCTTCCAAATATACGGCTTGATCGAGCTCGTTTTGCCAAGATCTAGCTGATTGGAATGTCACCACCTAAGATACAATAGTTAGTTAGTGCATGGTGCTTACAGATTTCATACAGGCAATAAAGGATATTCTGACCTTCTCGTCTGCTATCATCCAAGTGTAACTTTGACAAGTTTCGTAGAAGGAAAATGGATCTCCCTGAGCAGCATATGTAATGTTAGATAAAAGTACAAACATCTTTCTTTTTTAAGAACAAAGTACAAACGTCTGCGTGACCACGAACAAAGAGCAAGCACACCTTAGGCACAGAAGGGTAGATTGGCATGCTACAGCCAACACAAAGACGGTCGCTTTGAGTACTCAATATCATAGCCACTGGGATACCCACTTCAACTTTTCCAAAAGCTTCACAGACAACGGTGCCTCCATTTGCCAAAACAGCTGCACGTACAGTCTAATGGTGCACTAGCTCAGTACACTAAATTTATTTAACTTATCCAAAATTGGAACTTGATGAAAATTTAATGCATCAAGCGGCATATAGAATGTTCAAAAGTAAGGTGCTAAATATGAATGACAAAATATTATAAATGTAAGGTGTAAAGACAGAAAAAAATACACATGCATGTAGTACAGTAAAAAATGTCTCGGGTATAACTTACAGAATTTCCTACAGTCTTTGCAGACAGCTTTCCAGTAGCAGTTTGGACTTCCAAAGTTTCCCCGTTCAGACTTGTGTACTCAATGGAAACTCCAACCTTTGGACCACCTTTAACAGAAAGCTAAAGAGAAGGAAGAGAACACTAAGGACCCATTTGTTTTACATATCTACAGCTAAATAGTGAGCAACTATTAATGCAACCAGTTTAGGGCCTGTTTGGAACACAAGACTTTCAAAGGGAAAAGTTCATTTCTCGGTTTTCCAGACCAATCGGGGGTGATGCAATTTCCCCCAGAAGAATATTTAATTATTGGGGTAATGCAAATAACTAGATATAGTGCCATAAATTGTAGAAAGGGGGCCAAGGTAATGATTACCACAAAAGAGGCACCCGGTGTGAGGTAGATGTACCCAGGCTGTATTTGCAGTGGTCTGTACACTTCCACATTTACAACCTGACTCGAAATTCTTTGCCCAGATTGTTGCTTGGTACTGACCTGAAGATTGTAAAAAAATGAGGGCTCCCAGCCAATGATAATGAGCATCTGAAACAAACAATATATCTATTTGTCAACTTACATAAAGAGATGTCATGCCAGTTTTGGCAGCTTTGATTGAAAATTTTGGTCCACCAAGCGACTCGCTAGGATTAATAAGCTCCAGAATCTCATCACCAAGATGTACCTCTATTCCCATGTATTTGTACTGCAAAGAAGAAGGAGTTCCACGAACAGGAAAGACAGATCAGTGGTTACAGTGATAACAATCAAGAGACCAGATTTTTCCACCCCTGGATGGGGGACGGGGGACGGGGGACGGGGGGGGGGGGTACGACCCCTAGATCGACACATATTGTGTCCCTAACTCCCATTCCCTGCACTATGCAGAATTGTACTCTCCTGGATGAACTAATGCATGCATAGTTTGTACTAATCGATTTACATTTACGCTAGACACTGGAAATGGACTCACAATTGAGTGTGTCCAGGCCACATTGACCAAGTCCTAGACACAGCATCATTATAGATTTGGGTTCATTAAGCTGTGAAGTGAGCACGTGCTACAGTACTGAGAAATGGGTACCCCGAGAGGCTAGCACCATATTTCTGTAACAACCAAGAATAAGAAACAAAAGGAGGCGTGCATCATCCAGTTGACATGTTACAAAGTTTCAAAAGGGAAATAAGCTCATAAGAAAAATATGACAACTGTAATGATAGGATTGGACGATCAAGAAAACTTGAAATTTATGATACTGGATCTGGTGCAGCGGATTGAAAATAAGCTTGTCAGTTCAAAGACGACGCGGAATATCTAGTAAGACTACTAAGAACTAAAAAAATGAGTGCTGGGCGAAGAGTAAATGCAACTACATATTAGTATTACCATCAAAAGCGTCCAAATGAAATGAATGTTGAAATCCCAACCAAAGAATACAAGGATTAACAATTAAACAAACAATGGTGATGATTTTGAAGTATAAGTACAATGTGGGACTAGCAAGGACCTGAGAATCTCCAAAGACTAGTCCATCTTCAGTTCCAGCTGAAATTTGAAAATCCTTTGTGGTTCCTTCCTAAAAAGAAAACAAGGTGACAATGGTACAAGAGCCCCAAAGGTTAAGGATCTGAAGAAGACAGAACTGCAACAAAGAAAATGTTTCACTGTACCATAATGCTAATGTGCTCTTCTGACACTATCCGAATCCAGTCAACATTTGCAACTCTAACCTGTAATAGCATATAAGTCCACATGCAAGGTAATGTCAATTTGAAATATGGACAAAGAAGGAAGATGTACACCTTTATTGGTGAGCAATAATTTGACAAGAGTTAATGTGCCCATTGATGACAACAGGTGTATAGCACAAGTTTCATCACCTCAAAAGAAGTGCTAAATAAATGTGTGATGGGCAATTGGGCATAACAGGGTGTGTAACATGGCTTCAGGGAGGTTACTGGCCCTTAGCCCCTTATGACCAAAATAAGCATGGCAGGCAATAAGCACATACACAAGGCCCTTGGTTGATATAAGCAAAACAAAATATTGAGAAAATCGGGGAAGAAAGGTGGCAAAGGAATTTACCAGAGAACTAGTTGTTACTCTAGGAGAAAGGCCAATATCCTGGACCGTCACAACAGCAATGCCCAAGCCCCTAGCACCAAGAATCAACTGGTAACATAGGGCCTTCCCTGGATGCTGAACTATTTGCACCACATGTGTGTCATTTGTAGAGGCATCTAGAAAGCATGTACCACCGCTGACAGCTAGGGTTTCCTGTAGCACAAATACATTTGAGAATAAGTAGAAAAAAGAAATTTGTACTATCATGCAAAGAATTTAGTGTTGCCAACTTGCCATCACATACCTGTGCCTCAGGATGGGAAACTAACAATACATACTCTGGAATGACTCGTAAGGAAGAAATAATCTGGCAATAAAAAAATGAGTAAGATAAAAGCTTTAGGACCTGGTTGGACTGATGTATTTTTTGTGGGAGGGGCTGGTATTTTCAACTCCCTCCAAAGTAGAACTAAATACCAGCCCTCCCACAAAAAATACAACATTCCAAGCAGGGCCTTAGAAGAATCAAGGAAAATAATGTACAGCTTGAAAAGAAATCTAGAATGATTACCTGCAACTGAATAGCATCTGTGAGATTATCATGCACGCTTTGAAGAAACGCGTGTTCTTCCTCATGGATTTGGATAGGAATTCTGGAAGAAAAGCCAATGACTGTAGCACGGGCAGTGCACTGGAAGTTCAAATATTGAAAAGGGTTAAATTATAAATCCAGTTTTAACCCACAGAAGGACATTCTATTATAAAATAGATTATTTATATTCTGCAAACCACTGTACTATTTAGAGTGCTAGTATGCAGCCATGGCTCATATAATCATGGCATCGCTCATATAGCGATGTACAGAAGTGAGCCGCCTCAACAAAATATAAGTGCTATTGCAAATCAAGAATCAAAACAACTGCTATTGCCTGTTGGAGAGTTTGACATGTGAGCCACTAACCAGTCCTGTTGAATTCTGTAGGACAAGAAACCTCTCCCAAGATGACTGATATAAGGTTTCAGCAGCTTCATCTTGATCTAAATAAGCAAGTCCCTCACATTCGGTGATTTCCCATTTCAGGCCAAGAGAAGATGAATTGGCAAAAAATCTTCCATTTCCATGTACACCAGCAGCAGCTAAACGTATGCTTCTTCCATTTGAGATTACAACAGGAGATGCTTGCAGTCTATTGGGGCTACGGTCAGCTTTGCTTGCCACTTGCAAAATACCAAGTCGGTTTTCTGTTAAAGTGTAAAGACAGATAAGAACCACATGTAAGAAAGACTTATAGAATGAGACAGTAAAAGACGACATACTAAAATTAATGAATTATACTGGATTGTTAATGAAAGAATATGATGGTACCGTTTTCATTTGCAATCAATGTTATCGCTGATGGTAAATCACAAACAACTGTGAACTCCGATTTGGCTACAGCAGGCACAGGATGATCTTTCCCAATCATGTTTCCACGTGAGAACAGCAGTTTCTAAGAAAAACATACAGTAAACTGAACATATTCAGCTAGGAAACATTGCCTTAGAATTGAATCAATCAATAGCAGCATGCGGTCCAAATTGCAAATGTGTGTGTACATAAGTAACGTAACTAGTGATAGGAATAGTTAATTTGGAAGTTTAAACATCCATACGAAGTTTCAAACTACTTACAAAGTTCCCTTTGCTTTGGCAAGATACTCGGTATAGTCCATTAGCTAATTTTTGCACAACAGTAGAGGCAATAATATGATTTTTCGGTTCGCCAACAGCATCAACAGTTTCGACAAAATCAACCACTTTGTCCCACTGCTCGGGGCCTCCAAAGAGAAAGACATCCATAGTTGATCCAGGAACCAAATACAGCTCCTTGGGAGAGTTGTTATCCATATTCTGAATCCCACTCTGTAATCTAGATAAGTCAACCCAGTAGCCACCAAACTGGTTTCCATTTCCAGCTTGAAGTACCACAAGAGGATAGTATGCAGATACTTTTGAAGTGGCCTTCAGAAAAATAGGCACATTAAAAGTCTCAGAATAGGACTCTGGCTCAAAGGAAAATGCTGCAACAACTGTGGCTCGACCAGCAGCGGATGCATTTAGAGATACCCAAGAACAAGGATTGCCATATTGTGCCCAAGAACCAGCATAACGTTTCAAGGCATCAATGCTCGAAGCCTCAGCCGTGTCAACAACTTCAAAAGTTTGATTCTCAGATAGTAGACTCCACCTTATAAAAGCACTAAAATAATCACATCTTGAGTATGGGTGTCCTGCAAAGAAACATAAAAAATAGCAATAAGAAAGAACATAGGTTAAAAAAACGTGCTCTCCGAGTGCAAAATAGCCAGCCAGTATCATGTTAATCACCAGTAGATGTTTTAAATGTCACAGCAGCATGAAGTTGTGCTCCAACAGCCACCTCCACAGGAAAGATTGGCAATATAGCCAGTGCTGAAGGAGTGGATACTTCAACAATGACCTACATGGTCAAGCAAACATCATGAGCTGGCAAAAGGTACTAAAAACCTAGGTGGAAGATTAAAGTTGCACGGAAGTTCACTGGGGAAAGAGAAGAAAAGAAGACACTCATTAAAACAAAATAGAATGAACGAAATCAAACTACAAGTACAATAAAAGCACTCCGTATCAACTAGAGTGCATGCATACTGAGTGATTGGACCACATGACTGCATGCATAGGCAGATAGCACATGTGAGTGATGTTTTTGTGAGTGAGCTGGTGCAAATACATGCTAGATGGAAAAGTTAGATTGAACAACTTTGTTCCATCCAGTCATCCACACGTAGCAAATCCGTCCTATTAATAAGTGATTATTTCAATCTATTCTTACTGAAGTTCAAAGTTATTAATTTAGTACGCAGGTATAAATCTCACAGATCCAATGTAGCTTAGTAATAATGGAAAATAAAATAACTACAATTTCTACCAAGTGTAGGATCATGTCATCAATCTTCCAACCATGCTGAACTGGGGTGCATATTGTGCATCAAGGTTGAGCTTACATATTTAGCGTATAGTACAAATCATTAGTTTTATGGGAGATCAGAAGAAATATGAAAAGGAGATTAGATATTTACATACCTCATCAAAATTCAGGGAATCAAAGGCAGAAACTACTTTGATGACAGCTTGACCAGGCCTTTTGGCATGCACGGTACGGGAATCAGACACAGAAACAACACTTTCATCAGATGAAGATAACTTGTAGTCCTCCAGTGTCTTACCACAACCTTCAGTTGAATGCAATAAAATACCGATCAAATCAATTTACAACCAAAAGTGGGTTAAGAATATGAAGATATCACAACAATCAACCTCCAACAGCCTTCAGATTGACTTCCTGATAAACTCCAGGAACCCAAGGTAGGTGAATAATATTAGAGTTCTCTGTTCCTTCATCCCAGCTTGCCTTCACTTTACTGCATACATTAACTTCTTGCAGAAGCTTGAGAACCTAGAGTGGAACGTGTAAATCAAGCTATTAGAAACCTTGATGGCTTCATGACAAACTGCCAACACCATTCTGACGACCTCTGCATACAAGTAAGCACCACCCCGAGAAGAAAGTTAGCAATAGCATACATATGCATGAAATGTACCTTTGGCGACCCAGATGCCTCTGCTAGGTAAGTTAGCGAGGCAACTATATATCCTTTTCCCTCAGAAGCGGGTCGTAGCAATCTAGAAGTTTGCACATCAGAGGAGCCTACAGAGTTGTCTGGAACCCGCGATAAGTTCCAGAATTCCTCTGTGCTGCTCTCCAATTTAAGCTCATTTTCCTATTAAAAAATAAGGGTATTAAATAAACAAAATAAGGTTCAGTGTGATTAAATAAACAAAATAAGGTTCAGTGTGATACACAGAACCATAACCAAATTGCTAAGAGTCGCTATAGCTCTTGAGTTTCATTTGCTAAACATAAGAAAGTGATGTTCCTTCTCCATACGTTCCTCTATTATGACATGATTGTTAGTAAGTGAAAGAAGCTGCTTATATGCAGAAACATGTACAAAAGCATGCATGAGTTTCATGTATTCATGTATTATGACAAAATGAACAGGATTTAAAGACATGAATAGTGTAAGCGGTTTAAAGTTTATGTACAAGGGTGGATAAAATCATGCACAGGGCACCTGCATGCAAATATTTGATGATGTAAATATGCATTATGCATGTACAAGAATATGCATGACTGCCATTACTCACATGAACCATAAAAGTGAACTTGTTATGGCAAGCGCATTTAGAAGCTGGCAATTGTGGCTTGCCCATGAAAATTAAATGTTCATGTATTGGCATACACATAATACTGAGTGCAACAGAGTACTTCATGCGTAATTGTGTATGCAAGTGCTTAGGTGGTGTTATTTAAATTTTCCATGTATCACATGCCACATAATTAATTTACTTCACAGAATAGAAGCATGTATATACATTTTTAGCAGTTTGCTAGAGACACTGGTGTGCGGTCAACCCGCCGCATTTGAGGCCTGCCGCCCGTGAGGTGTTGTCACAGTTTTCTTCTTAATTAAAAATGCCACAGGTGCTAGTGCATGTTCATTGATGCTTCTTTTATGACTATTTATTAAATGCAGTTTGGAAGGCCATTGTATATTAATCATTGTAAGAATTCTGCAAGAACATTCATTCAGATCTAATCACCTTCTGTGTATAATCCGTGTGTCCAACTGTAAGTAACAAACCAAGACGGTAAGAAATCAAACACGTCAGTCAGATGAATAGTACCTCTGTAATAAATATCTCTCTAGTATCAAATCCCTCTGCAAAAGCTTTCGCGAGAACCATGTATTTTTGACCAGGAAAAACATACCACACCTCCGAGTATGGGATATTTGTTGTGCCATGAAAATGAGCAGAATCGTCCACAACAGGAACTAAATAAAGAAAGAGTGTCCGTGGAATAATAACATGTAGAGATGATACTTGCTGATGGCCAGAAACCCTTGTGTCTTCAACAACAACAATAGTAAATCCCAGACTCAAAGCATGTACCACACCCAAGGAACTATCCACTTGAGCCACAGAAGAGTTCTTCACGTGCCAAAGATGATATTGTGATGGTAGATTAACCACTAACGCAAAAGTTAAAAAGGAGGATATGTTAGCTTTCATTAGCAGACATCCAATAAAAACGGTTTGAGCAGAAATTTTCTGAAAATAGGACTAAGAAATATGCTACAAAATCAAAGTAGCATAAAGAATTCCATTATATGTAAGTCGTTTATCCGTAAAATGTAGCATAATATACGACATGACACCACAGTTCACTTTATGATTAAAATGAAACTGGTTAAGGTTTACTTTCTATATCCATAGAATTAGATATTTAATGATAATAAAAATTTATATGTTAGGCAGTACCTTGGGCAACCTTTTGCCGAAAAATCTTGAGTTTGAAGTTTACCATAACACCAACAGTTACAAGGACAGGTGAAGGGGGTTCTAGTGACATAGCTTCAGCAACAGTCAAGGTGATAGCATCATTCACATGCTCGAACTGTGGTTCAAATAACTGAGCACTAACTTTCTCTTGGCCAATCCCAATACCCTTCACCACAAAGAAATCAGAACCAAGATTCTGCCAAAAGTAAGAGAGTTCAGGACATATGTTTTTCTGTGTAACTGAATATTTAAAGGGTTAATGTGCAAACAAGGTCATGTGCGAATATGCTCATACCCTGTCTTCAAGCTCAAACCGTGCATTCATATCACCACAAAAACCACTACAGTCACTTAAATGTGTTTCTTTCAGTGGAATATGAGCAAGATGATGGCTACTGTTATCAAGCGACGTCGGTGTAAGCTGCCACAAGAACTGCAATCCCACCAATGTTGAGAACACATTTTCTGAATCAAGAGGGGAACAATATAGTAAGTTATCCGGTCAAAAAATATATACTCCCTCCGATCCATAATAAGTGACACAGATTTAGTACAACTTTGCGCTAACTTTGTACTCCCTCCATTCCAAAACACAACTCATATAGATTTTTCTCATTTGTTCCACAATACACCTCATTTTTCTCTTGAAACCCGCACTCAGCCAATAACTACTCACATCCATTTACTATTGATCCAATATGAATGGTCAGGCACTACAAACGAGAGCCGCCTTGGTCCAAGTGCACAAATCTATATGAGTTGTGTTTTGGAACGGAGGGAGTACCAAATATGAGACACTTATTATGGATCAGTAAGTTACAACACAGAACTGAAATACTATACTCCGTAGTAAGAAGTAACCTGATAGGAGAAATCATTTGTGAAATTATGTTATTAATTATTCCACCAGCAAGTTTTTAGACCAAGGAACAGACCAGTAAAAGTTGAGAACCAATGTCAAGAGAAACTCAGCCATAGTGTAGATTCATTAATCTCAAGAATTCTAATTACATAAGAAAATGGATGCTCTATCAGCGCATAAAAAATTACATAAACAAAAAAACAATATACAGTAATACAAGTATAAATGGTACTTAATAATCACATCGGATTGAATATAAGAAAATGTGGAATGATCCAACAAAAAAATAAGAACATGGATGCTCTATCAGCACAGCACAAGCTAAGTTGACTAATGCAAAAGCAGTTTAATAAGACGTTAGCAGGCTGATTGCTCTTTCTATTACTATAGACCTCGAAGCAAAAAAAAAATACAGTAATACAAGTATACAGTGGTAATCAATTATCACACCGAACTGAGTATAAGAGCATTTGGAATGATCCAGAAAAAAAGACATGTATGCTCCTTATTGCTCCATCAGCACAGCACAGCACAAGCTAAGTTGACTAATGCAAAAGCAGTTTAATACTCCCTCCGTTCCATATAGATTGGCACAGTTTTGAACTAGCTCTAGTTCAAAGTCGAGCCAATCTTTACGAAACGGAGGGAGTAAGATGTTAGCAGGCTAATTTCTGTTACCATAGACCTCTATATTAGACGCTTTAAAATTGTTCTCTACAAATATGGAAAGAGTTATATTAATAACCTTCATCATCAAAGGCATGAACACGCAATGTGGCAATTTCATCCAGATCAATTTTAACAGCATGATGGAAAATCCTGATCCGAGAAATCTTGTCAACGAAAACTTTGCAGTGTATCGTGATTCCACTAATAATATCAGTGGCATAGACAGAAGTTTCCTTCCGGCCACTGTAAGGGGCGATTGATGCCAAACGAGCACTAGTCGAGCATCTGCTGCTGTCATTGTACTCTGGTTTAAGTGAAATAATGTCATGATGATCCAATGACCTGCAAACATTAAAATTGCACCCATTACTTCCTCGAACTGTAAGCTGAAAAATATCAGCGTCCATATGAAGGATTGGAGCATGGTCCCAAAACAGTTATGAATCATGAAATATCACTCGACAACTGGCTACAGATAAATACACAGAGAATAATGGTGCGCCATTTCAACTAATACCTCACAAAGTCTACTGTTTCTTAAAACTCGTGTATCCAAAGTCATGTGGAAATGATACGAGTTTAAAACAGCAGCAAATAAACACATTGGTTTTTTTCTCAAGAGAATGTAAATTCCAAATTCATGTGCAGATGCTATAGAAGCTTCTAACAAAGTATAACACAACCACCTCACACGTGACTACAAGTCATGAACCAACTACAAATAAATGGTGTACAAGAGAAGACAGCAGGAGAGTCCGGTTAACTTTCCGGTCAAGATATTACAATAATCAGTGAGTCGGACCTTTACAGCAGTTTCAAACCTTAAATAAATCGAGTAAGCGAGCGCATCAAACAAATCACGCAGCAGAAACCACCCTAATCACAGACTGTATCAATGACCGCACTACAGATTCACTCCCAGATAGCAAAAACAGCAAGGCGCGAGGCAGTACGTCACCGTCACAACAATCGATCAAGCAAGCAAGCAAACGCTACGCGGCTTGCAGGAAACAACAACAGGGGCGAGGAGGAAGGAACGGAAGTTATACCAGGTGAAGCAGCCGTCCCAGCCGATGAGGCGGTACTCGACGGGCTTGGACATGCGCGGGGGCAGGAGCACGCTCAGGTCCGCCATGTGGGGCCCGCCCGCCGGGGAAGCGGCGGCGGCCGCCGAGGCGCTGCACAGCGCGGCCACTACTACCAGCACCGCCGCCGCTACGGCCGGCAGCGCGGCCATCGCCAGACCGCCCGCCCGCCCGCCGCGCAGAGCTTCTGGAACGCTTTGCTCTCTGTAGCAAGCTCGGCCGCTAAACCCTAGAGGAGAGGAGGAGAAGGTGTGGGGTTCTAGAGAGGTGGTGGGGAAGAGGGCGAAGAGCAAAGCCAAGGCACGAGCGAGCGTGCCAGCGGGCGCGGGTCGCGGAAAGGGAACCGCAAAAGTTGGCTTCACGGCCGTCGTGTCGTCGTCTAGCCACCGTCCTGGCCTCCTGGGCCTCCGAGCGTTTCGAGTAAGCCCGGCTCAAGTTGGCCCACCTTCTGCTGTCCGAAATTTGCTTTCCTTTCTTTTTATTCTCTTTCCTTTGGGAAAGTACCAAGTCCAACGGGTTCATTCATCCTTCATGCTCCGAAAAAAGAAAGTTCTTGTTGCAACAAAAAAAAACATCCTTCATGCTCCCAAAAAAGGAAGTCCTTGTTGAAAGGAAGGTGTGGTTCAGATCAAGCATACACAAAACATACTCAGAAGTTTTCTTGCGTGAACATGACCGTTTCCAGCATGCACAAAAATACTCAGAAGGATACGCAAAAAAAAAAGTACCGCTGCGTACATTTTTAACATAACCATTTCCAGCATTTCCATGAGATATCTCTCAAGTATTTTTTTTTGGCAAGCAGAAAGAATAGCAATAATATATAGCTGCTACATCGATTACAAGCACAGGAGAACAAGTCCGCCGACATATCAGAATTATCAGCATTGCTCTGAGAGATAAGCGTGGCTACAAGTGAATTTTCTAAATGTGGGAGATCAATATAGGACCAGTGGACATTTCGTTTATATTTCTAGTTGGTATTTACATTCGACCGGAAAAGGTACCTTCTGGGCTATGCCGGTACACTACACAAGAGAATATGTATATATAGCTTTCCTGGATAGCACAACGAAAATAACAAATGCAATTCACCAGCACCTACAGTCTCCGAACATCCCTTGCTGCTAGTCATTTTCATATATGCGACGTCTCCGTGCTTTTGCGTGGCCACGTTGTGTCGTGAGAGTGTCAATGGTATCTTCAAGAGTTGCATGAGCTGTTCATCTCTGCAGATAGAATGCTGTTCCAATCAAAACGATCCATAGAGTGACGATCACCCAGGCACTTTTTTTCCATTCACTTGGTGGACGCAGGAGAGAGAGATTGCTAAAGATGTTCGTCGAAGCTTCAGCTTGGCTGCTGGCAGCCACCATCTTCCTTTTCTTGTTCTCTTGCTCCTCGATTTTGTCACTCCATGTTCCAGCGTACCTAGTTAGCATGATGACACATCATGTTAGATTAACCTAGTGAAATGAATCGACAGACACTTTTCATTGTATAACATAGATGATAGAAGCGCACATGTTTTTTTTCTTAAGTTGTACTAGTAACTAACAGCTCAGGAATGAATATCTTTCATGCAAAAGCTCTTGCAGAATGCAGAGGATGTCGCTGCTCATATATTGTTGTATGCAATAATTCTAAGTTCAGTCACAGAGTTGAAATCTCAGGATCTATGATTAGCTACAAAATCAAGTCAATCAAGATTAAAAGCCATTTACTTGTGCATGTTCACTAGCCAAAATGATTTTCTCTACAGAAAGTTGTAGTTCGAAATTTGGCTGTACTTGCAACCGCAGATACCATGCAAAAAGAACAATAGTTAGGTGATGCGATGTAGTAGTATGGAAACAAACAACCAGTTTAGAATATAAAATATACAGTTCAACAGACATGATAACAAAAGAAGCAGATGTTTGAACGCGTAACATTACTCATATAGCTGCTAAAGCAGATAAAAAAACTCCTTTAGGCAATGTGAACAACCTAGCAAACTTCTATTAACTCTTCAATGTACACATGCAGAGAAACCAAAGTACCCATCTACCAGGCATAGAGATGGCGAAAGCAAACAGTACAGTAGCAGAAAGGTGACTAACCAATCCCAGCTGGATCCAATTTGTGGTATTGTGACCACCTCGTCATTGGAGATCTTCAACTTGGGTGCCTCCAAAATGTACCGAAGTTCAGCTGCCTGCCTCCTGATGTTAATCATTGGATGTGTATTCTCCAATTCTTTGTACAATGCTATGCAATCCTTGTGCCGCCTATTGGCATCATATGCCATTGCAAGCCAAATTTGAATCTGGAAGTGAGAGCAGGCAGCCGATATCACTAAGGCACCTACAGAATCTTTCATCCTAGTTTACAACCATGATCAAGGGTTGTCATCGAAATCAGTGAACTGGTCCAGGTGACACGTGCTGCTAGTAACATATGTACACCAATTCCAAATTTCCAATGCCGATATGTCATGCGCAGTATGAAGAATAATTTCAATTCTCATTGTAAATAGCCAGTCTTTCTCGTAGGTCGAGACACAGCTAAGATTGTGGACCTTGTGGTAACAAGCTGACTATGACAGTGCCAACTGCTACCAGGTCCATAAGTAGCATACTTACCCACAGGGCATTCTAAGTGCATATCAGCTACACCTAACAGACATGTACTTATGCCATCCAGAGAACTCATAAATCTATAAACCACGGATCCAACTGCATGAATATTTCTAGTTCCCACAAAGTAACCAACTTCTATGGTCAGGCTTAATTTAGTCATTCTCACTCATTTGAATCTTCACTGAGGTCACTTCACTCTACTAAGTAATTGCTTGGAAAAGTTGGCAAAGGGGCGTGCAAACTTTAGTTCATGGTTTCCAAGGATTCATAAGTTGGAAAATTCAAGTTGAAGCCATGAATCTTAGGCTAGTCCTCTGAAAGAAAATAAGTTGAAACTAAGGTTGTGGTAAAAATCTGATACCAACACAGTACACCTGATGTCGCTTGAACATAGGTGCACAAGAGATAAGACACTGGCAGTGCCGCAGTGCGAATTAGCAAGTTACTTAGCGGTAGCATCCATATTCTTTCTAGCACTACTTATGCTCACTCATTCAGCATACCAGCGAGCAGAATACAGGAAACCAGAGATGGATGGATCTCGTAACATTAGCATGACACTTGCGATATATGTACTACCTCACCACCAAGGAGCGAGGAGGGGCGTATGATAGTAAGTGCAGCCTCCAAAAATTCGATGGAGCGGCCATACATTCCTTTTCCATACGCCCTTTGTCCCAAATCAAACATTTGCTTGGCAGTCGCCCTCCTTTCAGCCTGTTCCTTTGCAACCTGCAAACACACTCCCAAGACAATCGGTATCCTTTTTCATGATATGTAAATAGCCAATTCTAGAACAATGTATGTAGTAAAATAAGAATGAGATAGTTACAAATGAACTCGCAAGGTAGCTACTAGCTAGTATAGTTAATTTGTAGCTTCACTGCTTCAAGCGTGGTTTGATGCTTTGGTCCCTCTCTCCATCTGGTTCTTAAGTGTCAGTGTGGATGTGCACATGTGTTGCAGTAGTAACTAGGCAATCAACGCTGCTACGAGTTAATTACTATTCTGTGGCTAACAGGACACGGTAAGTAGTAAACTGCGGCTGTGGCCGGGAAGGATTGGGACCTTCTGGAGCTCGCGGCGGACCCGCTCGCGCTTCTCCTCCTCGGACTCGTCAACGGCGGAGGCCCGGCTCTGCAGCTCCTCCGCCGTGCGCTCCAGCTCCTCCATCTCCTCCGCCTCCTTGAGCCGCCGCGTCATCTCCGCCTCCCTCTCCCTCCGCACCTCATACTCCGACGGAGACGGCTCCTCTCCGCCGCCGCCGCCCGAAGCGGAGGCGGCGAACCTGGCCGGCACGTAGCCGCCGCGCGCGCGCCGGCCGCGGGAGATGCTGCGGCCGTGGCGCGGGCGAAGGGGCCTGGGGGCCCAGCTGCACAGGTAGAGGCGCGGGCGGCAGACGGCCAGGTGGGCCCTCGCAGCGTCGCCGAGCAGGAGACCGGCGGCCATCGCCGAAGCCCGAAGGAGGGAAAATGCTAGAGAACAAGAAGTGGTACAAGTACTATTTAGCCGGAGTAGTAAAAAGAATCTCGGCATATTTATGCATCAACTAAATAGCTTTCGCACGGCACTTAAGTGGATGACATGTGGGCCCACTTTTGGGGATATTCTTTCCGTGGAGAGAGGATGGGTGGTGCTGGCAATTCTAAGGTGTTGCCATCGACGACCATTTGCTGCTCTCTCTTTGCTTTCGGGTTGAGCCTTCTGTTTCACTTGCAGATTGATGAAACACGACAACGTCCAATGAAGCCAACAAAAAATCTAGGAACACGGTTGCTCGCTCATGCAATTGGACGAAAATCACCGCATCATGCGCTTACGAGCAGTGGCGAAGGTAGAAACTCAAATTATTGGGTTCAGTCCCCTTATTTTGGGTATATTTTTTCATAAGGAAAACAAAGTCTAAATTAGTGAAGGATTTAACAATTTCATTGGGTTCATTTGAACCCAATGATTGTATACCAGCTCCGCCACTGCCTGCGAGGCAGAGAAACCAACCATTAATCTCGTCAAATCCAGGTTTGACCAACGAGCATGAAGTACGACATTTGCTTGGCGTTAAAACTTACAAAAGTTGAGGGACATAATTCACACCTAAATAAATATAGTTGAGAAAGTATTTTTTGCAGGAGTGACAAACATACATACACTTGTCTCGGAGAACAAACTTGAAAACACATCCTGTCGGTTTCACTTCCAGAAAAGCTCCTTCTGCACTACTCCTCCCGCCACTTCCGCACCGCTTCGTTGACGGGAGGGTGTTGGGACCGCGGATCTGCTTTGCGGCATATTAGTTGGGTCATTTATAGTTAGGTTTGGTTTATCAGTAGTGCTCCATGGTGATATGATGACGTTGTGTGATTCAAGAATAGGATTTCCCCGGGCGAGGACGGGGACTGTCCGGTTGTTGCTTTTTATGACATACTATATGTCTTCATATTTTGCGCATGGTCTTTATGTCTTGGTGCTTAGTCTTCAATTGGCGAGGTTTGACCAGCTCCGGCTACTTTGCTTGCCAGCGCGGGTAGTGTGTGTTTGGGAGGGTTAAACTTTTGCCATATATTTCTGGGCAAAATGATGATTTGTCTTCCAGATCACTTCACCATGCGTCTTCTTTCTATGTCCGATGAATTTCGGATTGCTACATCAGCAATGTTTTCTGGTTTCGATGTGGTTCGAAGATTCAAAAGTAGAATCGAGTCTGGGTCACGACCTCTACCAACGAGTGCAGGGGAAGACAATGTTATTTTTCTATTCCCTCTTACCCATATTACTTGTCTGAATCGGAAACAAGTAATATAAGTAATATGGGTCAGAAAGAGTAGTGAAATCTTGCATGTGATTTTTTTTTAAAAAAAATAGTCACGTAAGAGTTAATTGATTTGATATCCTCGAAGAAAAGAAATACTCCGTACACACATTTCGTCGCAAATGGGGTATTGTGCTCTCAGGCTCTCAGCTTGATTCGTTCCCAGAGCTTAGCGAGTGAACGACCGGCCGCCAAACCCAAGCGTTCTCGTCAAGATCCGAACTCCTATCCTCCTCGTCACGCGGCTGCCGCTTCCAGATTCCGCCATCCGCCTTCCGGTACCAGAGCCGGAGTCTGGATAGCTCGCTCACGGCGGCCGCCGCCCGTCGGCACCACCAAGTCCCCAACGCTGCGCCGGTAATTCCATGTCCCTTCTGCGATTGAGGTTGCTTTGTTTCCCGTCAGTAGGCTTCGATTTCAGGATTGCAGAATGCAAATAACTCGGCCGCACCTGCACGTTCACTTCGTAGAATCGTTGGTTTCGGTTTGGTCAAATCGCTGATGCTGCCTTGAACTGCTTCACAGTAGCGCTCGGTGTTTTTTTTTTCTTCTTCTTTTGTTAGCAATTCAGGATGCGGCCTCCTGGAAGAAATTAAGCAAAGGTGCTTATTGTTCTGGGTGCAGGCACAACAAGACTTGTGAATCCATCAAGTCTGGGATGAAATGTACAGTATGTATCATATATGCAATATTGCAGTGTATGGAGCCGGTCTCATCTCGTTAGTGGAAAGTGTTAAGACCTCAGGTATTTTAAGGCTTCAGTACTAGCTAGTGTCGTGAAACGAGACTGTTTTACTACGGAGTATTTTCTTTAACGGACTTCCACAGTTCTACTGCTATGGTATCGATACTGCTTTGCTCTCGACTGCGACGCTGTCATTTGTACTAATCCCCTCGCTTATCCAGAATTATGAGCAAACATTGATAGTCCTGTAGGTTCTAACAAAGATATCACTGCCTACTTTTCCAGGATCCCTTTTGCCAGTTGATTTCAGAGGCCCGTTCGATTCTTCACAAGAACAAAAAGAAATTCCATAGCTCAAGTGACTGAAGTTTTATGGCTGTGACAAATGGATTAGTCCATGCATCAGCTAAGAAGCCCTTGTTTTCCTTTGGCGTTATCGCTGATGTCCAGTATGCAGATATCCCAGACGGCCGCTCATTCCTTGGTGTCCCACGCTACTACCGTCACAGCATCAGTGTCCTCCAAAGGGCTGTCAATACATGGAACAAGCATGGCAATATCAAGTTCTCAGTCAACTTTGGCGACATCATCGATGGATACTGCCCAAAGGACAAATCGCTTTGGGCATTGCAGAAGGTCCTTGACGAGTTTGAGAATTTTGATGGACCGACCTACCACATGTTTGGCAACCATTGCCTCTACAATCTTCCTCGGAGCAAGCTAGTGGACTTGCTGAAGATGCCAACGGATTCTGATCGTGCATACTATGACTTCTCACCATGTCCTGAATACAGATTTGTTGTTTTGGATGCTTATGACTTCAGTGTGCTTGGCTGGCCTCGTGACCATCCTGTGACTGCGGCAGCGATGAAGCTCCTGGATGAAAAGAACCCAAACGCCGACAAGAACAGCCCTAACGGTTTGGTTGGCATCGACAGGCGGTTCGTGATGTTCAACGGTGCAGTCGGCAAGGAACAGCTGTCCTGGCTGGATGATGTTCTCCAGGATGCATCAGAGTGCCGGCAAAATGTCATCTTATGCAGTCATCTCCCAATGGACCCCGGTGCATCATCCCCAGAAGCTCTTATGTGGAACTATGGTGAGGTGATGGCCATTGTTCGTCGCTACAACTGTGTCAAGGCCTGCTTTGCGGGGCACGACCACATGGGCGGGCACTCCGTGGACTCCCATGGCGTGCACCATCGTGCTCTCGAGGCTGCATTGGAGTGCCCTCCTGGCACCAGTGCATTTGGGCACATCGAAGTATACCCTGACAGGCTATTGCTTGTAGGCTCTGATGGAATGGCTGATACTGAAATGTGTTTTCAGTCCCTGGGAGTTTTTTTATGATGTTGCTCTGGAAAAGATTCACATTGACGAAAAGATTCACATTGACGAAAAAATTCACGCAACTTCATTTTTTTTTATGATGTTGCTCTGGAAAAGATTCACATTGACGAAACTATTGCATTGTAATTATGTAAGTAACATTTATACTGGCAGAGAAAATGGTAATGGAACTGCTGTAATGATTAGTTCTCTCTTCAGGCGCAGCTCAATGGAGCATATTGCTACAGTCTGATATCTTTATTAGCAGAATTATACTTTGCAAGGTGGTTGTCTTCCATTGTATTTTTATGAAGCAGGTCAAACCAAAATAATTTATGTTTTATTTTGTTTTGAATAGAAAAATGAAAGCTTCTACACGGGATAATGGATTCACGACCGTGATGAATATTTCCTGTGCAATATCATCAGCTGAGAAATTTGGATGCTAACTGTATGTCTCCATTTCGAGTGTGTACCTAAAACCTGTTCTCAAGTTTTTTTTAGGGGAAAAACCTGTTCTCAAGTGATTACTTGCTTAAATCATGTGCAAAATGGGCATTGTGATCTTGGTAAAAAAAAAACTGGGCCTTGATTTTTGGCCCAGAACTTAGCGACGGAACGACCGGCCGGTCTTGTTTCTTCCCCCCGTCTCTCATCCTCCTCTCGAGTCTCGACACCGAACCCAAGACGAGAGGCATTCGTTCGCCCAGCGCAAGATCCAAACTTCCAAACCCCTCTTCTAGTATCCTCCTCCTCCTCCTCGCGGCTGCTCCTTCTAGTTTAGATTCCGCCATCCCGATCCAAGAGTAGCTAATCCGGTGCCGCCGGAGCCCGGACAGCCGCCACACCCGTCGTTGCCTCCCACCTTGCGCCGGTAACCCGTCGTCCCTTCCCCGATCGAGAGGTTGCTTTGTTTCACTGTAGTAGGCTTCGATTACAAAAAACTCGGTTGCGTGTTCACTTTGTATAGCCGCTGGTTAGGCCAAATCGCCCCTTCGAATCACAGCGATAGGCTGGCATGGATTTTGTTGGGCAATGTATAGTACGCAGTATTATTCCAATGTCTTGAACGTACTGGTCTTATCTTGTTAATGAAAAATGTTACTAGTAGGATATTTGGTAATTTAAGGTTTCAGTAGTAGCTAGCTTCTAAGGGCGAAATTAAACTTTAGATTAGAAAATTTGAAAGAACAAAGAACTTCTACGGTTATAGAGTAAATTTCACAGAACCACACTTTTTAAGTCAGCTTTATTGCCAACCCACAGTTAACGCAAAACCGTCCGCAGAACCACACCTTTTGCGTCAATCCTTCTCACCTAACCCGGAACCGCTTACTTAGATGGTTTTGCTCGGATCCTGACCGGTGGGACCCATATGTCAGGCGACACGTCACCATCCTCCCCGCGCACTCGGTGGCCACTACCATGGATTCCGGCCGCCGCAGCAGCTCCGCCAGCACCCACTCCATGCCATCACCGCTGAGCTCTCTGTGTCCCCGGCGATGATGCCCTGCACGAACGCATTCACCTCGTCGTGCGTCAGCCTAGGCTCCCCTTCTTCGTCCTCGGCGAGCCGCAGCAGCACGTCCACCAAGTCCCTGGATGCCGCTCTCATGGAATGCGAGATGGCACCATCATCGGATGCCTCTGAAAGCGAAAGCTTCGGCGTGCTGCTTACCTGCTAGCCACGATGCTAAAAGACTTCTTGCTGTGAATCCTTGCGCGAGCGTGAGTACGAGCTCGCCGCCGGCTGCCTTGCCTGTGAGGCGGAACGCACGGTCGAACCGGTGGACGTGGCGGCCTTGGAGCTGTTGATCTTGGCGAGGGAGTTGAGCACGAGCTCGCTCACGTCGACGGCGTACGTGCCGAGGCGGACGTCCGTGGCCTCGACCGGGAGCACGGACACGACGAAACGGCACGGCTCAAGCTTGAGGGGCTCTGTCCGCAAGGCCGAGTCCAAGGACGCGATGCAGACCATGCCTAAGGTATCGTCGGCAGAGCCCGAGCCTGAGACCTTGGGGAGTGCGGCGTCGGAGTCAACGCAGAGCCGCTGAGGTCGACTGGGGATTCGCAAGGCCAAGCGGCGGGGCTGGCGGACACGGCGTCGGGGGATTCGGAGGAGGAGGAGGAGGAGGAAGACGTGGCCGTCGTGGCGGAGGAGGAGCTGTCGGTGGATCTGGCGGCAGCGGAGTCGTGGATGACCTGGGTCAAGGCCTGGTGCGCGGAGAGGATGGTGACGTGTCGACTGACATATGGGCCCCACCGGTCAGGATCGGAGCAAAACCACCTAAGTAAGCGGTTTCGGGTTAAGTGAGAAGGATTGACGCAAAAAGTGTGGTTCTTCGGACAGTTTTGCGTTAACTGTGGCTCGACGATAGAGCTGCCTCAAAAAGTGTGGTTTTGTGAAATTTACTCACAGTTCTACCACTATGGTACTAGTCGGTAGTGATCACAATGTGCTTCTACAGTTCGACCACTATGCCTTACTTTTTACTGTGACACAGTTCTTTGTACTAATCCCCTCACATAGTCAGATAGCTGAACAAATATTGCTTATCTTCTCTTCTAGGTTCCAGCGCATAGATCACTGCTTGCAATTCCAGGATCTCCTTCTGACGTTTGATTTTGAAGGTCCGGTTCCTCGCAAAAACAAAAATAATATCCAAAGGTCCGGAGACTGAAGTTCTGATGATGCCTGCGACAAATGGACTAGTCCATGCATATGCTAAGAAGCCATTGTTTTCCTTTGGTGTCATTGCTGATGTTCAGTATGCGGATATCCCAGACGGCCGCTCATTCCTTGGTGTTCCACGCTACTACCGTCACAGCATCAGTGTTCTCCAAAGGGCTGTCAGTACATGGAACAAGCAAGGAAATATTAAGTTCTCGGTCAACTTTGGCGACATCATTGATGGATTCTGCCCAAAAGACAAATCGTTGTGGGCGGTGCAGAAGGTCCTTGACGAGTTTGATAAATTTGATGGTCCAACCTACCACATGTTTGGCAACCATTGCCTCTACAATCTTCCTCGCAGCAAGCTAGTGGACTTGCTGAAGATGCCAACGGACTCTGATCGTGCGTACTATGACTTCTCACCATGTCCTGAGTACAGATTTGTTGTTCTGGATGCCTATGACTTCAGTGTGCTTGGTTGGTCTCGTGATCATCCAGTGACTGCAGCAGCCATGAAGCTCCTGGATGAAAAGAATCCAAACACCGACAAGAATAGCCCAGATGGGCTGGTTGGTGTTGATAGGCGGTTCGTGATGTTCAATGGTGCAGTTGGCAAGGAGCAGCTGTCCTGGCTGAATGATGTCTTACGGGATGCATCAGAGCGCCGGCAAAATGTCATCTTATGCAGTCATCTCCCAATGGATCCCGGTGCAGCATCCCCAGCAGCTCTTATGTGGAACTACGATGAGGTCATGGCTATTGTTCGCCAGTACAACTGTGTTAAGGCGTGCTTTGCGGGGCACGACCACAAGGGTGGCCACTCCGTCGACTCCCACGGTGTGCACCATCGCACTCTTGAGGCTGCTTTGGAGTGTCCTCCTGGCACAACTGCATATGGAAATATCGAAGCATATCCTGACAGGCTATTGCTTGTAGGCTCTGATAGAATGGCTGATACTGAAATGTGTTTTCAGACCATGTAGTGAGATCTGGCGCAGAATAAACTTCATGTGACTTCATTTTTTTATGACAATCGACGACATTGTTAAATGTAGATGACATGAATACTGGCGGAAAAATAATGCAATTGTTGTAATGCTTAGTTCCCCCTTTGGGAACTGCTGAATGGACATTGTTGCGTTCTGAATTTCTGATATCTCTATTGGCATATATGATTTACACAGTTATTGTCTTCCTTTGGAGTTGTATCTGTGATGCGGCGACTACATGTGTATGCACATTCTCCAAAATTATTTTTGGATTTTTGTTGAAAATTAAACGATGCAATGCTATTTTACATGATACGTTTTTTGTTCTTGAAATATCATGAGAGAGTTTCCCATGGTGACCAAGAATCCTGTTCTCCTTTTCAAGAGTTTTTTTAGGTATCCTTTTGAAGGGTTATGTGTGTACCTTATTAACTGTTTGAAGATATGAACTACATTCATGATTTTTTAGCTGTCTGGTGTCCTCCGCAACTTATCCAAACTTATGCGTGACTATGATTGGCTTGGTCCTTCACATTTTATTTTATTTTATTTTATTCCTCTGTTTATAAATGCTGATTCTTTTTTAATTTTTTGCATTGTCCGACACAAATTTCTGACAACAATTTCAATTCTAGTATATGCTATACAAATTAACAAGAAAGGCATAATTTGTTCGAGCTTCTCAAGAAAGATCCAATTACAACCAAGTTGCAGGCTCTCACAAAAATGAATGAAATTTATTGAGAAGTACCGGTGCGTTAGATCATTTTGTTTTCACCACCCCTACAAAATTCTAGACCAATTTAGTCGTCATTGTAAAGATGCAGAATATGCTTTTTTATGTTCGATGCATGACATCCATGGTAAGCTATAATAAGAAATAATCGACACCTGCCTTATTCAATTGTTTGGTAGTTTTTCTTTATATATAGGAGTACTCGCTACTTTAGATTTTAGAACCAGGTATCTTCCATCTATCCGAAAATGTAAGTCCAAGACTTTGACTAAAGTTTACTCGATATGACTTATGTGATCGAAACCATAACCACACGTAAATACTTTTAAATAAAAATACAATGGTATCAACTTTATGTCGTATAAATTGCATGTTTTTGCCAATGAAAAACGAAATAAGCCTTCACAGTATCCTCTGTTCCTAAATGTAAGAATTTCTCGTTTTGTCCTAAGTCAAACTTTTCAGCTTTGATCAAGTTTATAGAAAAGTTTACCAACATTTACGATTATAAATCCATCACGATAGATGTTTTTATACCTGGGTCAAGATCACCATAAAGATGTGTCTGCATGAAACTGGTTGAGATCATTGAATAAGGTAGTTCAAATTTTGTAGAGATGATCCGGTGTAGCTCAGCATCCAATATTTTCAAAGATTGCAGGGAAGGCCTGCATTGTATGCCCTAATCAGAAGACACTGCATGATCGAAATCCACAGATGGATGGAATGTGAAATTAAATTTGTTATAAAGCAGCTCAAATCTTGACGCTGGCCAACAGCAGTGAGGTACTTCATCTCTGAGATTGCAGAGTATTTTTGTGGCAGTGATTCTTTCCCCTGAAGGTGATAATTTTTTTTATGAGATCACCTTCATGCGAGTGTTTTTTTTTAACCTTGTGGACCGTAGATGTACGGTGCCAAAGTGCAAGGGTCTTTTGCCCTTTGCGGGTGTAACATGTTGGCTGTTCCCTTCTGATCTAGTGCAAGTGTTACTTGGCATCAGCTTTTCAAAATTGAGTCTAACAGCCCCTCGTCCAAAAGCTAGTTTTGTGCTGCCAGATCTGAAGTTCAGTCAGAAGGTTGTATTTGTACTTCAATACTCTTATCATTTCCGTACTAGTAAAAGATACGAACATTGATGCCCGTCGGCCGTCCCACCTTACACCTTTGGTGTCAGATCCATGTTTCTGTCTCTATTACTGTTTTTTCTACCCAAATAATAAAGAGATGAATGCTTCCTTCGTCGTATGATTTTTTGGGCCGTCGTACGTTTTATGGGCTTACGACCTTTTCGTAGCTAAGGTTCCCCGTTCAGGCCTGTTTCCTTAATTTTTTCTGAAACACTCAGCTCTCTTCCCCGGCAGCCCCGACGCCTCCCTGCCGAGCGGCGCCACCGCGCGTCCGCGCCACACGGCACACGCCAACCTGCAGCCCCGACGGATCCCTGCCTTGCGCCGCGTCTCCTCGAATCCCCGCAGCAGTCGCCGCCTACCTGTAGCAGCCGCCCCCTCGAATACCCGCAGCCGCCGTCGCCTACTTGCAACCGCGCAGCGTCATCGCTGGTTGTTAGCAGCTGCACAATACTAATTCGGTTTGTGAACTACTTACATAAAGTAAAGAATTCGTACTAATTATATCATTTGACAATTCCCTTCTAAAAATTATAACATCGTTTGACAATATGGAAATTTTGTGGGGATGTAAGATGGCGAAATATTGACCTTTTTTTTTATGCAATAAGATAACGACCATGGTACCCTAAACTTTAACTCTATTCTCATTATATCCAACCTTTGCACCTGGTCTACCGGCACGGGTACACTTACTATATGCATAGAAAGTCAAATTTGGACTTACCGAATTTCATTTCAACCGAATGTCAAATTATGTTGTCTTTTCAATAAACGTGCAGTTTCGCACGTATTATGTTTAATATGAAAGCGAAGAAAACTTAGAGGCCGTGACAACGCACGGGCACTGTACTAATATATACTAAAAAATAAAGGGTTGTCTCAAGTCCCAACTATTTTATTGTTGCCGAATGTAGTTCCCACTTTTGATTATCTCAGGGGCTTTCCCCTGTACCGGGCGGTCAGGGTTTTGGCAAACTGATTTGAATACACAATTTTTTATTTCAATTATGAATAAAATAAAACATTTTTATTTCAATTATATGTGTTTCAAATATACAATTTCAAATCAACTCATTTGAAATATTGATGTTTAGAAAATCATTTAAAAGATATGAATATAATATAAAGATGTGAATTATAGGGAATGAGATTTGTAGAATCTACCAAAGAGTGTCGAAAACTCTTAGAGATTGCTCGAGGCTGAGTGAGCGTACAGGCGTACAGCAAACTGAGGTCAAGCATAGCAACCTCGCCAAAGTGAAATTGAACAAAGTTCAACAGCACTGAGCACTCTGCGGTTGTGGAAATGGAAGCATGTTTACCCCTCAACCCCTTGCTGAGAAAGAAGAAAAAAACGACCACGCTGGGACTCGAACCCAGAATCTCCCGCTCCGGAGGCGAGCGCCTTATCCATTAGGCCACGCGGTCAGCTTGTGTTGGATGGTAAACTTTCTAAACTATGTTTGCAGCAAAAGTTCGACGATATTTTCTAATCATATTGAATCTTTATCATCATTTTTAAATATCTTGTCGTGAGACCTTGCCGTCGCCGTCCTGGCCGGTCGAACGACACGAAGATGCACCTGAGGCAACCATTCTCTCCCGGTTTGGCTGGAAACTGGGAAGAGTTTTTCTGGTATTTTGGTGCTCGATGATCGATCAGTTGGCTGCTTCAGACGTGACGTGCCATTTTGGTGAGCAAACTTTGAATGCTAATTTGATTAAGTTAAGCAATTAGCACGTAGGAGTACATTTCTAAGGGTAAATGCAAGAGGGAGTAACATTTTGGACAAGAAAAATAGAAGAGAATCAACTTGTTTGAGAGAAGATGAACTCGGGAAGGAAGGAGGCAGCAAAACCAATGATTTATTCACAACTGCCGTGCCATTTAAAAACTGAGCTCACTTTTGGCGGCACGCGAGTGAACTTGGTTTGAACTAGTAGCACAACACTGCCTATTTCGTGCCTCTGTCAGTGTTCTACTTGGGTGAGTCCGGTGCCTTTGTCGACTGTGCATCACGCCTTCCGGCCAGCCTGAGGTAATTAAGGCGGGCCATGATCCTCAGTAGGATGCATGCCTCTTTGTCTTAACTCCACGGTAAAATGTGAACTAGTTAAGGGCCGTGTTTTGCAACGGAGATATAAACATCTATCGCTTGACAAGAATGACAAAAAGCAAAAAAGTTGATGTGTAATTACTATTTATCTCATATAATGAGGTATTACTCTTCTGTATATGTAAAAATATTCCAAGTCCTATAGTCACTCATTGTGACAGTGCAGGCGGATAACAAATAACACAAACCGATTTAACGAACAAACATGGGTACGGACTGTTCAGAATTGTACAATATCACCTATTTGAGGCCCAAACACCTAGATAAAGATCTTGTCTCAGAAGTAGGCAACAAGGATGAAGACAAAGGTAAAACGTCGACGTTGATCGTCAGGTCGAACACCTAACCTAATTAACCTTCTACCTTTTGGCTCGACAACCTCGGAGATAACTAACCGATGGTGCCGTAGAATCCAATAGTTTATTTCATTCTCCTCTTGGCTTCACAACCTCAAAGATAGACCATTTCTAACAACACACCATCCATTGCCTTGATAACATACACTTCTGTATCATGTGTGGTGGCCTCCTGTCATATCAAATTCAAGATCAGCCAAGCATTTGAATTGATGTTGGATCACAGTATCACACAATAAACTTACTGGTTTCACGACGATTCAAATCGCTACCAAATATGCATGCGGGCTGATCATCAGTTGCTACGTCATCCTGTTATGAAGATGAATCAAATCCATTCAGTGAAGAGTGAAAATTGGACAAAAAAGAAAGAAAGAAAGGTTGCAGTCATTAAATAGTGCACCTCGGAGTGTTCCTTCTTTTTGGTTGATCTCCTAAGAAAGGCCCCGTGTGCATTTTCCAACTTCTCCACAGGCTTTCCTTTCCTAATGGAACAAACAAATAACCCGAAGATAAAAAAAGATAAAGTATACAACATAGTGCATAAATTAGTCCTTAAAAGGTAAAGTAACAATGAGTCATTTACTTCCATGAATAATAATAGAGACAAGTCAAGAACTCTGTAGGTGTAAATGACGCATAAGATCATAAAATATGATACAGTCAAACATAAGAATAGAAGAAATTTAGTATTGGTTGTTTGCTAAGTGGAAACTATAACACCTCTATGAAATTTAAATCAAGCTAGCAAATTAGCAACTGGTGTATGAATCTTGTAGAGGAGAAAGATTGCAGGATCACAGAAAATAATTGGTAAAGAAGCCTGTAACTTGTTTTAGTTTAACTTTAGTAACCCTCTTAAACTCCACATTTCTTATTAGCTTGCCCCCTCGCTCTGTATGAGAGTTAAGTAGCGCAGAAAATTTGTATTCCTTTACCTATTCGTGTTTTAGTTGCATTCGAGGTTTTCCAGCATCCTGACGATGGATTCTCTGGAAAATTTACATTTTCTGGAAGCTTCTCTTTTATTGGCTTCAACTTGTCATGTAATCCAACCTCTGCAATGGCAAGGCGGATCCGTGAAGCTATCTCATGTGTCAGTCCTGTCTCCTCGCAGAACCTATTCCAGTTCATCTCACAACCATCTCGAGCAGCATCAAGTGTGTAGGAAATAACCGTTTGCTCTTTTATCGGCACTTCTCTACGAAAATAATAGAATACACTATGATGTCAATCTGTGAACTTTCATTTACAGTCAGTGGTGAACTTGAACGAAAACCAACTTACTACAATTTTCTTGAATGAGCACCCTGATTTCTGCCACAGTTCCCATGAAGTAAACTTGGCATCACCCAAGTTCCTTGGAAGATTATTGTTTAGAGGTTTTGAAACAGACATCATATCCTCTACTCCTTATGAATGATCAATTGGATGACTCAACTCATTTGACAATTGTGTGATATTTTGGATAAAAATGCCATTGTAATGCCTGACGAAGTGCTGGAAACAAAAGTTTAGATGTTATGTGAGTAGAAGATGGAAAACAGTGATAAATATTATCGCATTTTACTGGACACTGCAGAAAACCAGTGTTTTTGTTATGGCATGTCATTTGCTAAGTATCATTACTCAGTGATACCTGGGTAACACCATCAATATTTGCCAGCCTAGCTCCAGTAGAAGGCCTAATCTTTGCAAAGTGTCTTAGGGTCTGATCACCGCATATAGCATATCTGAAACAATGGGATTATAGATATCAAATTCAATAATTGTTCCCATAGCTAAACTGCCTACAGGATACAGCCCAAATATTGACATTGGCATTCAACATTTAACTCACGGAGCGGTACCAATATCATGAGCAAGTTTCATCCTGGCGTTTAACAGCATTTGGTAGTCTCAATTCCTCTTGAGAAATTTTTCATGTGACACAAGAAACAACATTACAAATAAACCTCGAATCAAGTGTAAAAAGAAACAAAACAACATGGTGTGGCTGAGAGATGCACAAGGCCGCAAGTCATTACATAGAGTGAAACAATCTACCAAATAATTTCAACCAGAAGTGACAGTTCCTCATAAGAACCTATTCCAAGGTTATAAAACTTGTTGGCTTTCTTTAGCTTGTTCTTCGACTTCATTAGCGATGCATACCGAATGTAGAAAACAACATGGCCGTCACCAATCTGGTTGGCCTCCAGGAACCTAAATATTACCTCGGCATTAGCAAAATTATATATCAATTCATCTCTTCGTCTCTTCAAAGATTATGCCAATTCATCTCTTCGTCTCTTCAAAAATTCAATATCAGTAACTGCACTCATGGAACTTCCAAACAATTGTAAATAAGTATCAGAAGTCGGCTCTAATCGTCCATTCTAACGATTCACATCCAAACAATACCTATGATTATCAACGATTCAGCAAGACTAAACAATACCATGGTTTGCTTTGCAGCACAAATGAACTTTGCAGATTTTTCACACTTCATCACACTTGAGTTAACAAATCTAAACTTTGGTCAAATACTCAAAATGTACTACAGTACCTTGGTGGTGCGCGCGGCGACGATAGTGCCCTCGACTCCTCCTTGGTGGTGCGCGCGGCGCGCTTCTTGGCTGCCTCGGCCCGCTCCAGGCGCAGCTGCTCCTCCTCGCGGCGGTGCACGAGTTCAGCCTCCGTGACCTTGGGAGCCGGTGTGGCGACGCGGACAGCCTTGCCGACGTCGGTCGGTTCTCGTCCGGGCGGGCGGCAGCCTCGGCACGCATCTCGGCCTCGTCCTCGCGCCCCCCGGACTTGCGCCAGTACGAGGAGGAGGCGGATCGGGGCGGGCCGTGTGCGAGGAGGAGGAGGAGGCGGCGCTGGTAGAGAGAGATCGGGGCAGTGGCGGTGCGAGCAGAGGAGGATGTATCGGGCGTGGGTGGGGGGCAGGTCGGGCATCTTCTTGGTTTTTTTCTCGTTGGTTTTTTTTTCGTGCGTCTGCGGGAGGGAGAGGGACGACGTACGATGGACTAACGTAACTGTGAATTAAGGAATAGTAAAGATATGGTGGCTTTGCGTTCGATCCTAGTCATTTTGTTGACACTTTTCTGGTTTCCCCCCCCCCCCCACCCCCCCTCAGATACTTGCTTGCGGCTCTCTATCAGTCATCAGTTTGTTACCTGAAGTTTTCCGAATCTCAAACACATTTCTGAGCAATTTTATCAACATCGGTCCAATCATCATGTATAACCTAAAAACTAAAAGCTGCACTGATATTCCATTCAAGTTGCACATCTGTAAATAGTGCAAAATTCTGGACTTGTAGAGGTGCAAAAAGTTGGCCCTCGGGTACCCTATGACCCTTTTTAGTTCAAACAAATGAACTAGTTCATAAAAAATAATTAAAATCACATCATTTTTTGAAAACCAGCTAGTTCATTTGTTTGAACTAAGGAGGTCGAGGGCTAACTCTACTTACTGGTGTGCGGTTTTCCGTGATAACCAAGAATTAGCAAAAGTGTTTTGTTTGAGCATGATATCAAGTGCTCCCTCTATCCCCATATTAAGTGCCGAAATATTATATCTATCTAAACGATTTTTAGGTATAGATACATCCATATTTGGGCAAATTTGAGTCACTTAATATGGGACGGGGAGAGTACAAAGAATCACACGCGCGAACATGAATAAGTTTGAAGATATGTGTGCCAACTTGCCAAAAGACAATGGATTTTGTGTACCTCACTAATTTAGCTTTTCGATTAATGTTAAAATCAAAGATTATTGTCAACTAAAATCTTACACTTCGTTTGGATGCAGTCATGTACTACTAGAATGTATTACGGCCTGCAATTCGGAATTAGTATTCCTCCTCCCCAATTCCATTGTTTGGTGGTTTGGGAGTTCCCAACCTCCAAGATCTCAACCTTTGCCTGCTAGCTTCCTGGGTCACACGTTATATTTCCAGCGATGGGAAAGCTTGGGAAACAATAGTAAATAATAAATATGGCACCCAATCTCCCAACATTTTTATAGCAAAATTGTAGGAGCTCTAAATTCTGGAAAGATGTTGTGTGGGCTGCAAAATCTGCTAAATTTGGCTATAGATGGGTAGTTGAGGATGGCACCAAAATCAAATTTTGGTAGGATGTATGGTTTGGTTCATCCTCCCTTGTTGTTCAGTTCTGGACTCTTTACATTATTTGTAATGAATGTAATTCCATTATTGTTGATGTCTAGGATGAAGCTCACTAGGAAAACCTTTGATCATTCCATGATGGAGTCATGGTATGCTCTTGAGCAGGTTGCCACTAGTGTGGCACTTGGAGATGACATTAACTCACTAGTCTGGCGGTACACTGCCTCTGGGCTTGATTCTTCTAGCTTACTTTACAGCATAATAAATTTTAGAGGGGTTAAACATGTTTTTATCCCCTCCCTGTGGTCCATCCTCACCCCCCTTGGGTTCAGGTTTTTCTCTAGTTGCTATCACATAATAAACTCATGACTAGAGACAACCTTAAAAAAAAGGAAGATTGAGAAACCCGAAGATTGTGCTCTGAGAAAGAATATATACAACATTTATTCTTTGACTGTGTGTAGTTGCTAGAACTATTTGGGAAGTCATTTCTTCCTTTTTCAACAGTTAGGCACTAATTTTGAGTCCATTGCAAGATTGTGGCTCTCTAATAAGAAACATAATGCTCTGAACTTCATTTGTGCTGCTGTTTTGTGGTGTCTTTGGAAATTTAGAAATAGTATCATCTTTAATCAAACCGCTTGGATAAGTACTAACCAGATTTGGTGGTTAATTCCCCCAAACTATCAAGAAATGGAAACTATCTACAAGGAGGAGATGATGGAGTAGGTCGAGGGTTTATGTACCCTCCTCCGCTCAGTGCTGAAGGCACCCCCTCGTTTCGGCTGGCGCTAGCGGCATTCGAATCTATTGGAGGTAGAATTCTGCCGTTGGCACCCACCTTGGTGATGATCTCCCGGGAAACAATGCTCGGCTCATGCTGATGCTCGCCGGGCTCCCCTGCTGAGTTCGGTGTCTCCATTGGACGTCGGTGGATCTTCCCTATAGAGCCAAAGGCCCCGTCCAGTTCCATTTCATTGAAATGAAACACACAATTCAATTTTACATGATAGCTCAATGAGGATCTTTCCTATAGTCCTCCACCATGAAGAAAAAGACGAAGCTGGCGGCGTCAACAAGCTTTTTTTTGAAAGGCCGCACCAACAAGTTTTTTTTTGAAAACCCGCGCCAACAAGCTTAATTGCAAAGCCCTTCGGCTCGCTAAGGCTAGTCATAGTGGGAGTAACAAATGTGGTAACATAAGTGACAACTAAGCAAATTTGATGATGTGTTATGTTATTAATGAGAAGAGAGAGATTTGTGATAACTAGATACGCTACCATAACATCACACAAATCAAAATAAGATGAATCTACAATCTAATAAATGACACAATGAATGACACCACATATATGTTACTACAAAAACAGTAACTTAAAGTAATAATAAAAACATGGTACTAATTTAAATTACCATGCATCATAACCGGTCTAATTTGTGTACCGGCTGTAATGGAAAGTACTCCCTCCGTCCATATTAACCTCTCCAACCGAACCAGATACCTTTACCTACCGAGCCTCCACTTTCCCCTTCGCGCGTTCCCCTTTCACGCTGTCCAAATTCCCCAATTCGAAACTCGCGCAGCGATTGAATCATGGCGACAAAGTGCGCCGCCGCGGCCGATCTGCCCACCGGCCGCCCCCGCAAGCGGGCTCGGCTTGGCTGGGATGTGGCGCCAGCGACCAAGGTAAACGCCATTTCCCCCGACACCCCTCTCCGCCCCCCGATCTGCCGATCTGGGATGCTTTTGGCTGTCGTATGGCATCGCCGAAGGGTGATTCGCTGGAAATCGTAGATGGGTTAGCTGTAGCATGGTTAGGGTTTAAATCGCCTCTGTATATTTTTTTTGTCCGTGTAGATCTAGCTTTTGTCACAGCTAAGATGTGGCCAGCGTCAGGTTTTGGAAGTGGTGCTGTCTGTGGTTTATGGAATTAGGATGTGCGGACCCTGTTTAGAGCTTCATAGCCTCTGTATTTTTTTTTTTTGGGTGCTGTCGTTCTATCTGATCTGCCTTCTTGGGCTTGAGTGCTTATTTTCGTTCAACACAGCAGGAATTTCTTGAATTAAGCGTGGTCTATAGTTAACTGCATAAATGCATGTTTACTATTTAGATTTTTGTAAATTACTTGGTGGAACTTTATTACGTATTATTATCTAACTTAACTCAGTTCATGAAATGAGAGCTGCCAATAGCATTTTCAGGATATTCTGCCACGTATTAGCTGTGTAAATTTACAGGCACATATGTTTGATAACATGCAGCATATGAATTGTTGCTTTGTTCTTAAATGACTCTTCACTTTGTTTTAATTGGTTCACTTCAGAACATTGGCATCAGATGGGGATTTATTTTATTATATTGTTGCCTGCATGAAAAACATGAGTGGGTCGATGTGTGTAGGCTCAGATAACATTTTGTGGGCAAGAAGTTGGCGATATGACCAGCCTGGTATTGTCATCACATCCTCCGGACCGTACTTGCTCGTCTCTGCTCTCAAAGGGTGTGGCTCGAAATGCTTCCCCTCCTTGGAGAGAAGATGATAAAGATGGCCATTACGTATTTGCTGTTGGAGAGAATTTGACCTCTCGCTGTAATTACACTTGACCATCATTATTGTAGTATAATCACTGTATTTGTGATCATTAGCCTGCTGAAGCTTCATTTTCCATTTTCTCATGTACTTTCAAAGAAAAATGTTTTACTCAATCTAGAGAATTAGAGATGTGGGTTTATGTTTTTGTAATGCAAACATACAGTACTCTTTTAAACTTCTTTTATTCTTGAAAATCACCTTGAAATGCATGATACATTTTTTACAAAAGAAGGTTTGTATAATTAGTTTCATATGTTGACTAATTTTGTTTTTTCTTCATTGGCTCTCCCCCTTTCTCCTGTAGGGTTTTGCTATTTTACTTTATCTCTTTGGTTTTGGGTGATCTATAGTTTGCAAGGTTCTCCATATTGGCTTATTTAATAGCTCAAAAAAATGATGTTAGGTTTTAGTGTTAACACAAACATGTCTATTTGCAAAGTGCATGTCAGACATCTATTATACAATTATCTTTATATGCAGAAATTCTCTGAAATTACGGAATTCATTAAAGGCTCTTTTCTCATATCCCTTTTTCACTATTTTTGCAGACAAAATATTCAGAAAGATGGGCGAAGGTTAGAATTTTCTGACGATCACCAGTATACATTTGTGAAGTTTTCAATTAATCAATTGGTGACACTGAGAACCTGTTAACCTGTTTTAAGGCTCATACTGACCTGCGGACACAACTGCAGGAAAATTCCATTTATGGCTCACAGTAATATCATGATCTCTTTGTTTGTTTAGGTACTTTTGGTCAGGTACTGGAATGTTGGGACAGAGAAAGGAAAGAAATGGTAGCTATTAAAGTTGTTCGTGCTGTAAAGAAATACAGTGATGCAGCAATGATAGAGATTGATGTGCTGCAGAAGCTTGCAAGAAATGATGCTGCCGGAAAACAGTAAGTTACATATATAACTTGTCTCTACAAAATGAAGCTAAAGAAACATGTACATGATGGACTAAATTATGAAATGTTTTTTCAAGTCATATTGCTACTGTAATGAACGGAAGTCACATGCTCGTGAGTGTTTTTGCAGCTGTGTGCAAATACGGAACTGGTTTGACTATCGTAACCATATTTGTATTGTAAGTATATGGTTGATTTACAAAATTTCCCCAACTTGTCTAGTAGACTTGGGGAGTCTAGTCAATCAATAAATTTCGATGACTCAACAGGTCTGCGAGAAGCTTGGCCCAAGCTTATATGACTTTCTGCGGAAAAGTGGCTACCACCCATTTCCAATCGACCTAGTTCGCGAGCTTGGAGAGCAACTTTTGGAATCTGTTGCATGTGTGTAGAGACAGTACTCTGCAAACCTCAAATGTGTTATATTCTTAGATTTGTTTTCTATTAGGATTCTCTTTTTTTTGCTGGTTTTCTTCTCTGTTGTCTTATTCTTCTGGTTATTTTCAAAAGAAAGTGAGTAGATATTTCCAAATTTTCAAATATTTATGCCCTTTTATTTTCTTTGTTCTGATATATGGGTATCTGGTTTTGCGTGTGTCTCTGCATACTCATAGTTTGGTTTCATGTACATGTATTTAATATTTATCGTTTCCTTGTTGCAGTTATGCATGACCTGCAGTTAATTCATACGGATCTTAAACCAGAGAATATCCTCCTTGTTTCTTCAGAGCATACTAAATTACCTGAGAACAAGGTATGTATTACTGTTTGCATAAACTGAAATTCAATCACATGAAGAGGTTTCTTAAAAATCTCACCATTTTCACACTATTTTAGTTCAGTATAGCTATGTGTTAAATACTGGGTTGCTTTATTATGCTCAATATGTACATCTCTAACTATAGGATGGATCATTCTCGAGGAAACTGCCAAAATCTAGCGCCATCAAGTTAATCGACTTTGGTAGCACAACATATGATCACCAAGACTGTAGCTACGTTGTCTCTACTAGGCACTACCGCGCTCCTGAGGTTATTTTGGGTATGGATCTGGACAGAACTGGCTAATTGGCTACAAACATTCTTTTTATTGTCTGTCGAGTATTGGGACTGACTTTTCTTGTTCTGTATTAGGGCATCGATGGAGCTATCCATGTGACATATGGAGCATTGGTTGTATACTCGTTGAGCTTTGCTCGGTATGTGTTTGCCTTCATCTTGTTTGTCTCTGACCTTGTGAGAGCATACATCATTGAATCACTGCACTGAATTTTTACAGGGTGAGACATTATTCCAGACCCATGAGAACTTGGAACACTTGGCGATGATGGAGAGGGTTCTAGGTCCTCTCCCACGGCACATGCTGGAAAGAGCAGAGTATGTTCTAGAATTTTCCACTACCTGCACTGTTGTCAATATTAGTACCTATTTTTGCCTTTTGAGATCAGTTTAAATTTTCTGCCTTGTGAAAATTTAGCCACCAAGCGGAGAAGTACATGAGAAGAGGAAGGTTGAACTGGCCAGAAGGAGCAACAACTAGAGAGAGCATTAGAGCTGTTCTCAAACTGCCTCGCCTCCAGGTAAACAATACAAGGCTGGTGCTTCTTTCCTGTTTCATTTTGTAATTTGTGCCCCTTGGAACTTATGTTGTCCTCTTTGATATGCATCTAACTCCCTGCAGCATCCTATTGCTTACTTTGCTCTTTGTCCTGACCACTTAGATTTTGTGTAATGCAGAACCTCGTGATGCAGAATGTGGATCACTCTGCTGGGGATTTGATTAGTCTGCTGCAGGGCCTTCTGGCGTACGAACCTTCGGATAGGCTGACCGCTCAAGAAGCGTTGAACCATCGTTTCTTCACAAGGCACCGCGAAAGGCGTTCACTATGACCAACGCTGTTATACATACATACACATACATGCGAGATGCTAACGGCTGACCCAAATGCTGACGGGATTGGCGGTGCATTCCTTTGAAACTAGAAGGAGTTGCAGGCAGGAAATAGTACAAGCTTGAGAATCCCAATGCTCCCTGGGTATGAAACAGGGACCATTAGCCAACCCAGTTAAGAATGGAAACATTATGTGTTGTGATTTTATTTGTAGGCGAAAAATGTAGAACTCTCTTGTTGTATTACACCTGTTACAGAATACAGTACACGATCAATCACCAATCAGACGGCACATCTGCGTCTTTATCTTGAGGGAAAAAGTCCCGGCGGCTGACAGGACCCGTGATGAACCCGCGGCAAAACCCGATCTCGATTCAAGTCTGGAATTCCTATTCGGTGATGATTCCTCTCCCCCTCCACTCTACTTTATGCCCAGGTACACCCAGCTGCAGTGCCGCATCGTGCCGGGCTCCTGCGAAGACCGTCTTCGACTGATGGAGGGCCGCCACGTGGAGCTGGAAGATCGCCGGCGACGTCGACGGCACCGGTTCGTCGTTGTTGCCGTCGCGTGCCACGTGGCGCAGCTCAACTCCTCCGAGTGTTGCGGCTCGCTGCCGGAGGTGCTGGTCGCCGGACAGAGTATACCGTTCGAGAGGCTCCACATTGGGCTCCCCGTCCCCAGCCTGCAGGAAGACGGCGTCGTCTACTACCTCGGCAAGATCGACTACAGGGACAGTGAACAGACGGCGTGCGTGGTTGCTGTTGTCATGAGGAACAAGACGGTACGGGAAACGGCCGAGTTCGGAGCCAAAATGACTGTCGGTTTGACCGTTTGGGCTATGGCTATGTTTCCAGTACCATCTCCAGATATCTCAGAGTTGCTCCTCCATGCATGTAATTTGCCGGTGTGTAATTGTATATGCCTCTGATCAAAGGCGTGATCAAATTGTAAACCACTACTGTAGATCATTTTACATCAATTCAAATTCAGGAAGGGGATATTGCACTGTAATAGTATCTCCGTTCCTAGTATAATAAGTTCTATCTTTATAGAGAATGTATCAACATATATAATACTGCCAAATAAGTATCATACGAAAATATATACGCCGTATCATGATGGACTTAAAAAATGATACTCCCTCTGTTCCTTAAACCACGACAAGTATTTAGGAACGGAGGGAGTAATTTAGAGTCGTAAATGTTGGTAGATTTTTCTACAAATTTGATCCAAACTTAAGAAATTTAATTTAGAACAAAGATATGACTTCTTATATTTATGAATGGATGAAGTATATTGGTCCCGAAAAAAAAAACTCACAAATTTTTTACTCCTTCTGTTCTGATAAATGGGGCTGATCTGAGTTTTCATCGTAACCAAGAAACGAAATAACAACTGACCAGCCTGGCCCGGTCGATGATTTTCCCAGTCCGCAATTAATTGGTTTCCCTTTTCTTTAATCGCGGCAAGGCCCACAACTACCAAGTACCCATGCGTGGTTCGTATCGATTGGCAACATACACATGCGTGGCCGATTCTTTGGAGGAAGCAAAGGCCGTTCTCTTCCCAAAGTGTTTTCTACCGGTTCCGCTGCCTAGCGGCAGCATGCACCCAGCCATGTGTTGTCTGCAACCGGCCATGTGCTGCATGCAACCAGTCATATGCTAACACGTGGCATTTTATACCGTATACCAATAAAATATAACATATATCATTGACGGATACCATATAACAATACCACATACCATTGACTGATACTATATAGCAATAACATATACCATTGACTCATAACATATACCAATAATGAGACGGGCCCGGCCCAATGTGTCGCGGTAGGCTCTGCATGCATCGGCACATGGCAGAGCCGGTAGAGTCGTCGTTTTGCTGTTATCTCTTCCTGTAATCAAGGAGCAGTCGGTTTATTTGGTAGGCATGCGCTCAGCCGCTTCGTACGAGGGTAATCAAGAGATCGGTAATGTGGAATCGAGATTTTGGAGAGATCGGCCCGGTATACCAGAACGGAGGAAGTATTTTTTTTAAGAGGCTTAACTCTCACTTACATTATATGTTTGAGAGTTGAATTAGCACGAATCATAGAAGAAGAGAGAGCCAGAGACAAGAACCGTTCTGAAAACCCCAGTAAGCAAATTGCATAGTGCACAACGGCCTTGCAGCATATATACTCCCTCCGTCACATATTAAGTGAAAAAATATTACATGTATGTAGATGCTTTCTGGGTATAGGTACATTCATATTTAGACAAATTTGAGTCACTTAATATGGGATGGAGGGAGTATCATATATAGCACCGTCTTGCAGCCCCAGTTTGTTGACGAATTCTGGCTTGCAAGAACAAATCAATTGAAGAACAAAGAGAACAAAGCCTGGGCCAGATTTTGGATCATAAAATAGAAAATTTTCCACCTTTTATAGAAAATTCGTATAACGAAAATTCAAAAAGAAAACAAAATACGATGAATCAGATTTAGAGGAAGCAAATCAAGAACACACAAAAAAATGGATCTCCATGAAAAATGAACACAAATTTTGGATCCACAAGAATAGCATAACTGCATCCAGACCAAATTTATCAACTTGATCATGCTCTTTGAACGTATAATATACTCCCTCGGTCCCATATTAAGAGATGAAATATTACATGTATCTAGATGCTTTTTGGGTATAGATACGTCCATATTTTGACAAATCTAAGTCATTTAATGTGAGACGGAGGGAATATCTTCCAAGGAAAAGTGAAAGATCGGTATGATCGATTAGAGGGGGGTGGGAGGGTGAATATGTGACTAACAAATTTTACTTTATTTTTCACTTTTATGAGATACAATCAAATAATACAAGGGTTCTCTAAATCTTTTATTTGAAGTGCAACCCTAGTATGATGCATAGCCAACACAAACACAAGCAACAAATATTCAATTGAAAACTTGCATGAATGTAAAGGGGGCGATATGATATCACACGCGGAGACAAAGAATTTGACATGAAGTTCCATCCTTTGGGAGGTTACGTCTTTGCTTGAAGGATTGCTCTACCACAAAGATAGAAATGAAACAAATGCTCACTCTATTCTCCTCTCACAGTACCAATGCAGAGAGCTTTCTATCCCTGAACACATGGATATATATCACCTCAGCCATGAGATCGAGGCTTCAGAAATGTCTGCACTAGAAGCAGTCATTAGTTGTGATGAAGAAAGAGTCAAGTTGGAAAAGGACGCTGAAGTTTTGGCTGCTCAAGTAAGTTTCTGATCACTACATTTTTTGTTTTACTATGACGTTCTTTGAACTTACTCCTTTTGCAATGTCTGCAGTGTTGTACTTATAAGCTTTATCAGTCTTCTGATTTCTGAATATTTGTTCTGACATGTGTCCGTGCTGGCATATTTAGGATGATGGTGGAGGTGAAGCTTTGGAACGCGTGTATGAGCGGTTAGAAGCAATTGATGTATCTACTGGTGAAAAGCGTGCTGCTGAGATTCTGTTTGGCCTGGGTTTTAACAAGCAGATGCAGGCCAAGAAAACTAGGGATTTTTCTGGCGGTTGGCGCATGAGAATTGCATTGGCAAGAGCTCTGTTCATGAATCCAACCATCCTTTTGCTTGATGAGCCTACTAATCATCTTGGCGAGTTTCTCTGCAGCCCATCTTGACTATACATATCTTACCGCATATATCACTATGTTACCGCAATACCGCACATATCACTATGAACTTAGGTTGTTTTTAAAAAAGTAGATTGTCACAGGTCTTGACTATACATATCTTGGCACGTTTGGGTTTTATTTTTTAGTTTGCTGAACCTCACTTAGTTGGGTGTTGGTAGGATGGAATCTAAATTCTGTACTGTTTATTGGCATGCTTCAATTATCTAATGGCCTGGTTTGCCCAAGACGCGCTTCAGTTGATTGGCAGGAAGCGTTGGTATATTATTTGATTCAACTATTGGTCTTTGTTTTCCCATCTCTCATTGACGTTATTACCAAATGTATTTTATCACGTCTAGCGCTTCTATAATTATTATGGTTATCACTTAGCTGTTGTATGCATGTTTTCAGTACCCTGAGAAACTGACACATTTGTGACTGAGGTATTCCTGACAAATGATATCTGAAAAAACACACATCCACTTTCTAAATTAATGTCTGCAACTCTTTGCCACTATTTGCAGATCTTGAGGCGTGTGTCTGGTTGGAAGAAACGCTAAAGAAATTTGAGCGTATACTTGTTGTTATATCACACTCCCAAGACTTTCTAAATGGAGTATGTACGAACATCATACATATGCAGAATAGGAAGCTTAAGCTCTACACTGGTAATTTCGATCAGTATGTCCAAACACGAGCTGAACTGGAAGAAAATCAAATGAAACAGTTCAGATGGGAGCAGGAGCAGATTGCTTCGACGAAGGAGTACATGGCACGTTTTGGTCACGGGTCTGCGAAACTGGCACGGCAGGCTCCAAGTAAAGAAAAAACTGTTGGAATTTTGGGTTAACCGCAAGGTCCAATCTGAAATTAATTCCTGGAAAATTTCAAAACCCCATTCATGCAGTGGGACGAGGAAGTGGGAATAGTCCCACCTTGCTAGTTTAGGGGAAGTTGGACCAATATATAAGGTATATTGGTTCTCACCTCTTGAGCAAGTGAGCAAGGAAAATCCCCACGCGCGCTCCTCCTCCTTCGCTGACCTTGCCACGCGCGCGTGTCACGTTTCGTGGATCGATTTCGAGTTTGAGTTCGAGTTCGAGTTCGATCCGGTGTGGGGCGGGGCGGGGTACCACGCCACAACCCTCTCTCGTTGTTCGCCGCCAACTGTTACTTCATCCCATCGACTGCGTGCACAGATCGTGGGAGAGTAGGCCTCCGGAACCCCGACCTTCGAGATCCTGCTCGGGACCGAGAGACGATCGATAAGGTTTTTGGGGAGCGTTCTCACGCGACTGCTCGCTTCTTCACGTCCCTGTTTCGTCGGCATCTTCATCACCAATGGCCGACGACCTCGGAGATCCCGCGGCTCAGGCTGCCGCTCTAGCTCAGCAGCAGCAGGCTGCCCAACTCCAAGCCCAGGCAACTGCTGCTGCACAGGCGTAGGCGCCGGCGCTGCCCGTTGCCCAGGAGGTAGTCAAGGCTGCTGCTGCCGACGTGAACATCGACGCCGCCGGACTCGTCACCGACCTCAACAAACAAACACAACAAAATAGTATAACACCGTACGTAATCTGCTCTTTCTTGTTGATTTTGATTAGTAGTTCTATTATTCATGGTGTGAAATTAGATGAGTTTTATTGCTGTGCGTTGCTATTTAGTTTGTCTAGTTTGCATGATATAATATGCTACATGTTTTATACATTGTTTTTCTGGATTAAATATTCATCGAAATTACCTAATTATTCAACAATCCAAAAACCTTATTCGTGTAGGCAATTTTCAATGTCTCAATTTGCTGTCGCATTGAAACCACCTGTGTTTACTGGACTGCACTTTAAGAGGTGGCAGTATAAATGTCATATGTGGATCGTGGCTATGGGCGCATGGTGGGCGGTACAACACGGGAAGACTCAAACAATTATTCCTCAGCAGTTGTATGTTGAGATTTGTGTTGTAGTCGTCGGTGCGATCTGTAATGTGCTGGGAGATAAGCTCGTTGATGCTTATCTGCACTATCAGGATGCCAAAGAGTTGTGGGATGCGCTCGATGCTAAGTTTGGCGCATCTGACGCTGGCAGTGAGCTGTACGTCATGGAGCAGTTCTTTGACTATAAGATGATTGCAAACCGATCTGTAGTGGAACAAGCTCATGAGTACTGACTATGGCTAAGAAACTTGAGCAATTCAAGTGTCCACTACCCGACAAGTTTGTCGCCGGGGGCATCATCGCCAAGCTTCCTCCCTCGTGGAAGAACTTTGCTACTTCACTAGAACACAAGAGACAAGAAATCTCTGTGAAGAACCTGATTGGGACTCTTGATGTTGAGGAGAAGGTGAGAGCAAAAGATGCTGGCCCCAAAGACAACACACAAGAGGGTACGTCCACTGCCAACATGGTTCAGAGGAACAACCACAACAACAGTAACAACAAGGGAAAGGGAAAGACATTCAACAATGCTGGTCCAAAGAACAGTACCACTTTCAAGAAGAAGAAGAAAGGAGGCAACAAGGACAAGGATCCTTGCTTTGTGTGCGGAGGACTCGGCCACTGGGCAAGTAACTGCAAGGAGCGCAAAGGAGGACAGATTCGGCAAAAATTTGCTAATTTGACCATTGGCAACAATGAAGATGCAGGCGGGTATGGTAATTTATTTACTGTATTTTCTGTATGTCAGTCCACCGATTGATGGGTCGATACAGGTGCAACTATTCATGTTTGTGCTGATATTTCCTTGTTTTCTTCATATCAGGCCATCAGCTCCTCAGTGATGATGGGGAATGGCGCCCATGCTTCTGTTCATGGTGTTGGCACGGTGGATCTGAAGTTTACTTCGGGAAATATCGTGCAGCTGAGGAACGTGCAGCATCTGCCCTCCATTCAGAAGAATCTTGTTAGTGGATCCCTCCTTTGCAAGGACGGATTTAAGTTAGTGTTTGAGTCCGATAAAGTTATTGTGTCTAAGTATGGACAATTTATTGGTAAAGGTTATGAGTGCGGAGGCTTGTTCCGCTTATTGAAAGGGCATTTCTCTCCTAGTTAATTTTGGTGGTGATGACAACGTGTGTTGTGGACTAATCGTGCGTTAAGTATTTCAGATTTGATATCAAATGGCGCAAAACGATTCGATGCCCTCAAGTTGGAAAATGAAGAGTAGTGGAGTTTTAGCGGCCTTTTCGGTTATTGAGTCATAGGAACTCCGTACTATTAAGAGGGAGGCCACATGGGAAGGTAATGGGTGAATCGCTTTTCACGTACACAAACAAACATCTTGGATTCACATAAAGCCTACCCAAAAAGTGAGAGAGAACCAACTCTAGAACCTAATTGGTGTGCATTTGCCTGCTCAGGTCCGAAAGTTCCGGTGGGGTTCCGGTACCACGGAACTTCCGCCCAACCTCCGGACCAGGTCCGCAACGCTACTGGAATCCATTGTGGATTTTCGAAAGTTGAGCCGGAACAGGGTCGGAACTTCCGATGGCCAGCGGAAGTTCCGCCACTGGAACTCGCAGTGCATAACGGTTAGATTTTGAGGAGTTCAAATAGATACCCCTTCGTCCCCAACGGGTTTCTTGCCCGAGCACGAAGCAAAGAACAGCCCCCTCTCTCCCAAGAACTCCCTAAGCTTCATTCTACTAGATGTACCTCCATAAAGCTTCCCCTTGTTGATTCTTTGAGGATTGGAGGAGAAGACCTAGATTTAGGGTTTCACCAAGTCACAAAGTTGATTCCCCTTGTTTCTCTTGTGGATTTCATTTCTCTTGGGCATTTGGGAGCCCTAGACGAAAGTGGTTGCCTTGAGCTCTTCCCTTGGGGATTGTGGAGCTTGAGGATTGGATTGGGAGCCTCCAATTGAGTTGTGGAGCTAGCCCCGGTCAAGTTTGTAAAGGTTCGGTCTTCGCCTTCAAGGAAGCCATTAGTGGAGCTCACTCACCTTTGTGGTGCCGTGAGAGGAGAATAGAGCGAGCCTTTGTGGCGTCTCTACCATTGTGGTAGAGCACTCCTCCAAACGGAGACATACACCTACCCCAATCGGTGGAACTCCGGTGAAATCTACGTCTCTCGCGTGGTATCCATTCTTACCCTTTACATTCTTGTTATCTAGTTGCTTCGGCTATTGCACTTCATCCTAGGGTTGCATTACCTTTAGAGAATTTAGTAAACCCTAGGTTAAGTGTTTGTATCTTTCTAGAAAAGAAAAAGAAAAGGATTAAAATTTGTTAGTCGCCTATTCACCTCCCCCCTCTAGTCGACCATACCGATCTTTCACTTATCCCTTTCGGATTTTTGTAATAAGGTCGTGAAGAGCGTCAATTCTATTAATAATGAGTCTAATGTTTGGCATTCACGACTTTGTCACATTAATTTTGGTTGCATGACGCGATTAGCAAATCTGAATTTAATCCCTAAAATCACTGTGGCTAAAGGTTTGAAGTGCCAGGTTTGTGTGCAAGCGAAGCAGCCTCGCAAGCCTCACAAGGCTGCTGAGGAGAGGAACCTAGCACCGTTAGAGCTCATACATTCTGATCTTTGTGAGATGAACGGTGTATTAACCAAAGGTAAAAACGTTACTTTATGACTTTCATTGATGATGCGACTAGATTCTGTTATGTGTATTTATTAAAATCAAAAGATGAAGCATTGCATTATTTTAAGATCTATAAAGCTGAAGTCGAGAATCAACTTGAGAAGAAAATTAAACGTTTGCGGTCTGACCACGGTGGAGAATATTTCTTCAGTGAGTTTAATTCATTTTGTGAGGAACATGGCATAGTCCATGAGAGGACGCCTCCCTATTCGCCCAGTCAAACGGGGTTGCTGAGAGAAAAAACCGCACGCTAACTGACTTGGTCAACGCCATGTTAGACACTGCTGGTTTATCCAAGGCATGGTGGGGGAGACGCTATTGACTTCGTGTCATGTCCTAAATCGTGTTCCCACAAAAGATAAAGAAGTCACCCCATACGAGCTATGGGAAAAGAAGAGACTCGCACTTTCTTACTTACGGACTTGGGGTTGTTTGGCGAAAGTCAATGTGCCAATTATCAAGAAACGTAAGCTTGGACCAAAAACCGTTCATTGTTCTTTCTTGGCTATGCACTTCAGAGTGTTGGCTATAAATTGTTGGTTGTAAATTCTGGAGTACCTGACATGAGCGTCGGTACAATTATGGAGTCCAGGGATGCTACATTTTTTGAGGACATATTTCCCATGAGAGATATGCATAGCACATCTAGCGAGGATCATGATGTATCTGCTGAACCCGTCAGTTCAGAGAAACATCAGGATCATGGTGTAGCTCCTGAACCCGCCATCCCAGTGGAAAATCTTGAACAAACACTTGATGAGATTCCTGAGGAGTATGACAATGAAGCCCCTATTAGGGGTAAGCGACAAATGATTGCTAAATCCTTTGGTGATGATTTCATTGTGTACCTTGTGGATGACACCCCTAAAACCATCAATGAGGCCTTTGCGTCTCCGGATGCAGACTATTGGAAGGAAGCCATTCGTAGTGAGATGGATTCTATCATGGCTAATGGTACTTGGGAGGTCGTTGACCGTCCGTACGGGTGCAAACCAGTAGGATGCAAGTGGATATTCAAGAAAAAGCTTAGGCTTGATGGTACTATTGAGAAGTACAAGGCGCGGCTTGTGGCCAAGGGTTTTACCCAGAAAGAAGGTGAAAATTTCTTTGATACTTACTCACCTGTAGCTCGATTGACCACAATCAGAGTATTACTATCACTGGCTGCCTCATATGGTCTGATCGTCCATCAAATGGACGTTAAGACAGCTTTCCTTAACGGAGAGTTGGACGAGGAAATTTACATGAACCAGCCAGATGGATTTGTAATAAAGGGTCATGAAGGAAAAGTGTGTAAGTTACTAAAGTCTCTATATGGCCTGAAACAAGCTCTTAAGCAATGGCATGAGAAGTTTGATAAAACTTTAATATCTGTCGACTTTGTTGTAAACAAAGCTGACAAATGTGTATACTACCGCCATGGTGGGGGTGAGAGAGATATACTTTGTTTGTATGTCGATGACATACTAATATTTGGGACTAACCTCAAAATGATTGAAGAGGTTAAGACTTGCTTGTTGAAGTGCTTTGACATGAAAGACTTTGGTGTAGCTGATGTTATTCTGAACATCAAGCTCGTGAGAGGCGATCATGGTGAGATCACTTTGTTGCAATCTCACTATGTGGAAAAGATCTTGAGTCGTAAACCTTCTCCAACTCCTTATGATCCAAGCGTTCTGCTTTGAAAGAATCACAGAATTGGAAGAGACCAACTGAGATATTCTCAGATTATTGGTTCGCTCATGTATTTGGCTAGCGCAACTAGACCTGACATCTCTTTTGCTGTGAGCAAACTGAGTCAGTTCAATAAGAATCCGGGAGATGATCATTGGAGTGCACTCGAGAGGGTCATGCGCTATCTAAAGGGCACAATGAGCTATGGTATACAATATACTGGTACCCCAAAGTACTTGAGGGTTATAGTGATTCAAATTGGATACATAATGTTGATGAGCTAAAGGCCACGAGTGGATATGTGTTCACACTCAGAGGGGGCGCTGTTTCATGGAAGTCTTGCAAGCAAACGATTTTAACCAGATCAACAATGGAAGCAGAACTTTCAGCATTAGATACATCCACGGTTGAAGCCGACTGGCTTCGTGAGCTCTTGATGGATTTGCCGATTGTTGAAGTTCTAACACAGAAAACTGACAATTCAAGATTTGTCCAGTGTTCAGTTGTGCGTGAGTGAAGCTATTTGTTTAGGTGGATGTTCAACCTTAACCAGTCTCCACTGAAACGCTGGTATATCAAAAACAGAGTTTTGGATCAATGGCAATTTTATGTGCTTATGAGATATTGTGGAGAATTGTTGGAATTTTGGGTTAGGCCCAAGGCCCAATCTAACATTAATTCCTGGAAAATCTCAAAAGCCATTCATGGAGTGAGATGAGAAAGTGGGAATAGTCCCACCTTGCTAGTTTAGGGGGAGTTGGACCAATATATAAGGTATGTTGGTTCTCACCTCTTGAGTAAGTGAACTAGGGAAATCCCCACGCGCGCTCCTCCTCCTCCTCCTCCGCTCGCCTTGCCTCGACGCGCGCGCGCCGCTTTTCATGGATCGATTTCGATTTCGAGCCGGGGCGGGGCGGGGCGGGGCGGGGCGGGGTCGTGCTTATCTTTTTGGCAGTCGGAATCCGTTGCGGACGCGTAACAAATCTCGATAATTGCGGAGTCGGTTTTGGTTTCCTAAACCGAACCGAAGCCGTGCCTATATAATAAGACGACCGCGGCCTCCGGACGTACAACGCCACAACCCTAGCCATCATGCCCACGATCCAATCTCGTTGTTCGCCGCGAACTGCTACTTCATCCCGTCGACTGCGTGCACAGATCACCGAGAGAGCAGGCCTCCGGAACCCCGACCTTCGAGATCCTGCCCGAGAGACAGTCGATAAGATTTTTGGGGAGCGTTCTCACGCGACTGCTCGCTTCTTCATGTCCCTGTTTCGTCGGCATCTTCATCACCAATGGCCGACGACTTCGGAGATCCCGCGGATCAGGCTACCGCTCTATCTCAGCAGCAGCAGGCTGTCCAACTCCAAGCACAGCAGCAGGCTGCCCAACTCCAAGACTAGGCAACTACTGCGGACAGGCGCAAGCGCAGGCGCTGGCCGCTGCCCAGGAGGTAGTCAAGGCTGCTGCTGCTGCCGACGTGAACATCGACGCCGCCGGACTCGTCACCGATCTCAACAAACAAACACAACAAAAGAGTACAGCACCGTACGTAATCTGCTCTTTCTTGTTGATTTTGATTAGTAGTTCTATTATTCATGTCGTGAAATTAGATGGGTTTTATTGATGTGCGTTGCTATTTAATTTGTTTAGTTTGCATGATATAATATGCTACATGTGTTTTATACATTGTTTTTTGATTAAATATTCATCGAAACTATCTAATTATTAAAAAAAACACTAGCTAAGATGGAGCGCGGTGGGCTGACAGAGATGGTTGCAAGGGAGGATACTGACATTCCGCTTTACAGATGTTGGCAATCTCCCACCACCGGTGCTGCAGTTTGTTGAAGTGACTTTTGGGTACACAGAGGATAACCTGATCCACAAGAAGCTTGATTTTGGTGTTGACCTTGACTCTAGAGTTGCACTAGTTGGTCCCAACGGGGCGGGGAAAAGCACACTTCTGAAGCTGATGACTGGCGAGCTGGTACCACTGGACGGTATGGTGAGGCGGCACAACCACTTACGGATCGCGCAGTTCCACCAGCATCTGGCGGAGAAGCTGGACCTGGACCTTTCGGCCCTGCAGTACATGATGAATGAATACCCAGCTGGTAACGGGGAGGAGAGGATGAAGGCGGCGATTGGCAGGTTTGGGCTGTCTGGAAAAGCGCAGGTGATGCCAATGAGGAACCTGTCAGACGGGCAGAGGAGCCGTGAGATCTTCGCATGGAGGGAGCCGCAGCAGCTGCTGCTGGACGAGCCGACAAACCATCTGGACATCGAGACGATCGACTCGCTGGGGGAGGCGCTGAATGAGTGGGACGGTGGGTTGGTGCCGGCGAGCCGCGACACAAAGGTGTGGTGATCTCCACCGGTGACTCTCTTGAAGCTGGGACGCCGAAACCTTTGTAAACCAGGAGAAGGACACCATTTTACAGCCGAATTGGAGGCTTCTTCTTCAATCCTTGAGTACCAACACGAAGGATAAACGTTCCATCTAGGATTCTTAAAAACCCAAGAGTAACAAGATGAACGGAGGAAAATGAGAGAAATCAACTTTTGATTTGGTGAAACCCTAGATCAAGACTCTTCTCTCTTAATCCTCAAAGTATTAGGAAAGGGGAGGCACTGCAAAAGGAGATCTTGAAGAAATTGGAGCTTAATAATGGTGGAGAATGGAGGGGGCTCGGGCTTATAACAGACGGGGAAGAAAACCACCTTTTATAGAGGCCCTAATTTCTAAACGTTATTTGATGCGCCAGGTAGAGAGATACCACCGCCCTGGGACGGGCGGTACTATGGCTGAGGGTAGTTCTGCCCTAGTACCGTCCTGGTGTCGCTTGACATCAGTACCATTTTTAATGCTTAGCGGTACCAGCCCAGTACTAGACCGGTACTACCGACCCGGGAGGGGGGGGGGGTACTGTCGGCCTGGCAGCACACATCTACACATTAGGCATTTTTCTTTGGCTCCCTCATTTCTCACCAATGGGTCCGGCTATATGTGGGTGCAAAATGGGTAATATGTGTCGTGAAGTTGATTAACCCAAACCTTTCCCACATGGACTCTCTCTTAACACTAAGAATTTCTATGACTCGATATAAATAAAAAGTCGTGAGTTCTTCTACATTTCTTTCCTTTTTAAGGATCCACAATCGCCTTACGCATTTAATATCACATTTGAAATCACTTAACGCACGATTAGTCCACATGTCATACTGTTATTAACAACAAAACACATCGGGATAAAACCGCCCTTTCAGAAGGAAAGATTATAATAGGTCGGCACTACTACATAATCAATTGTTTCTGACGTGTCAGAAACCACTAGGCTGACGCAAATGGGACGTGTCACTAATCAATTGTCAGAGACGACTCGGAACTTCTGACGCGTCAAAAAGCATCGCAGGTAGGAAAAATCTTTTGACGCTTCTTCCGGGACACGTGTCAGGATTAGTCTTCTGCGAGCCCGAGCCATATCGGGGTATTTTTTGCTGACTCTTTTTGGGCCGTAAGAAGCGTCAGAGCTGGTCCTTTGACGCCTTGTTGAACAAGAAGCGTTAGTGATGGTTGTTATGAGATTTTATTCGCAGGGAAACATTGAGCCAATTTGAATTTCGTTCATTGCATGCAATATGTGCTTCATTTCATACAAGATCTTCTACATTCATATAAGATCAACCACATTACATTGCGTTACAAACAAGATCTGTTACATTTCATACAAGGTACACAAATCAAGAGTGTTGTTGACAAGATCAAACAAGCCCTGATATGTCGGCAACATCATCCATGAGTAGCGCAGCTCCACACCGAAGAAGGCGAGGTGCGCGGCCCGGGACAACAAGAGGAGCTGGTGTTTTCGAAGGCGCTGGCTTAACCAACGGCAGAGTGAACGAACGTGGTCGCTCCTGGATCTCCCGCCCATTGAGACGGCAGTACGCAGCTATGATAGCGCGAACCATGGTGGAGTTTCTGGTCGACTTGCACTGCATCCGACCATTTTTATAGCGGAGGCGAGGCAGTCCATGGACCGGAAGGGGAGGCGACGGGCCGGATAAAAAGAAGTACCCGCGTCTTCCCGATGCATCGCGGCTCTGCATGCACCTATATTGAGCTCGCTCCATCTGAATATGCTACCTTTTTTACCGGCGCCCGTGAAATTATATAGATTGCCTAAGTTTTCGTGTCGGCCCGACAACTCTCTCGTGCCCCCGACGTTTAGTGCTTACTGGGCCGGGCCGTGACGGCCTGTGTTGTGCCGTACGCGGCCCATCATTTTTCGTGTCGTGCTTAAATCCGGCGCACGTGCGTCGAAAGGGAAAATTCCGGCCCACCATGTGCCTGGCCCGGAACTATTTAGCCTTGCCGGACTGTGATATTTTCTGATTTTCAGACCGGCCCAAACAATAACCCGTGCCTGGCCCATCGGTGCAACCGAGTAAAATCCACAACAGCGGGCCGCGTTGGAGAGCGAGGCGTCGTCAACAAGCTAAACCGAAAACCAAAGAGCGGGCCGCGTCGGAGAGTGAGGCGCCGACGACAAGCTTCGAAAATGGAGGAACTCTCGCGTAGAGTTCGTCCGGGGAGATTTGGGTTTGCACTGAATTGCCCGAAGTTTTCGGACCGGGTACTGCGCATAGAGGTGGTCGGCTCGGTCGCCAGCGACGCCGCTTCTGTCGCCGGCGATGCTTCCTCAAGTTCCAGGGGACACTCGGATGAGTCGGCGCGCCCCTTGAAGCGCAGCCGTGACGAGTTCCCCGCCGCCGTATCTCCTCCGCCAATCCCCAACCGCGGTACCTCCTCTCTCCCAATCCCGCTGATAGACTCCCCGATCGAAACCTAAATCAGCAACGGTAAAATATTGGGAAATTTCTCCCTTTTTTGTTACTGGAGGATGATTGGTACAATAGGGTTGGACACGCAGATGGAGGATCAAGCAAAAGCAGGGTGGGCTGGGACTTCATCCTCTCTGAATTGCTTGTGTCTATTTCTCAGTCGCCTAATAAATAGTTATTTCTCGGTCGACAATCGTAACCATCCAATGAAGATTTTTTTATCCATCGGACATACATTAATTTTACACGAATCTCAATGATTGAATCAAAAGGTTGTTATCATCGACTAAGAAATAGCAAAACCGTTACTTTTAAGACTGTGGCTGATTGGAATTAAGTCAGTAAGGGAATCTCGTGGTGAAGAAGTGCGTACTTCTTGTTTAGTGGACTCCATTGACCCTGGATTGACTGCTGCTATTTGTTCTAAATCAAAATCTGAATCTCAGTCATTGCTTGCGAACGCATCAGGTGGGTTTGACCGCAATGACAAAATTAGTGCTGTTTTGCAAAAGCATTTTGGTTTCTCGTCCGTGAAGGGCTTCCAAAAGGAAGCCTCACTGCCTCAGATGCTTGGTTCGATTACAATGACTGTCTTGTTCTAGCTCCAACTGGGTCAAGTAGTCATAATTTGGGACCATATATATTGTGATGCTAGGCTTGAGCCATCATTTGCTAAAAGAATGTGACATAGTATCATCTGTTGGGATAGAAAATCTGAATTGGTTGCAAGAACATTTAAGTTTAGTTTCTGTTTGATGGCTTCAAACCGAGAGAACCGCACTTCTTGCAACTCTTTAAATTGTAATACCTGGGTACTACGATGCACATTTTTCTTGCAGTGAGAGTACCACTTGTTGTTCATGTTTCTATGAGCGCCTTGATGCAATTGATATCATGATCTAGGATTCCTGAACTATTGAAATAAAAAACTGACAGTTTTTCTTTGCGCTTCTGAGCACACTTGTGGGGACCACATGTGGTTTGGCTTGTTGTTACAATTAGGTGATTCCCCGCACGTTGCTGCGGAAAGTTCTATATGCACATCTGGATATGATGTTACGAACAAATGACAATAATATGATTCAATGCAAAAGAAATATGAATATGGTAGGCCAAAACGACTTTATCATTCATAACACCTATGCAACAAAACAATATAGGAGTAATTTTGATGTACATGAACATCAAAATATGTATATTTGCAGATCTTAGAAAGATTGACATACATATCATGAAAATATGTGTATTTGGTGAAATATTTATATACAACGTGAAGGTGAAAAATCCTAGATATCAAAATATTAAATTCGAAAGGACCACCAAAATGGATTCCTAGTGGTCTAGAACACATGATGTGGACACTTTGCATGCTCATGATGTGCATGATGTGGATGATGATGTGTACATCTTGCATGTCAAGCTTGCAAACATTTAATAAAGATAGTGGGGATCAACTTTATAGATATCGTGAAGGTGAAAAATCCTAGGTATCAAAATATTAAATTCGAAAGGAACACCATAATGGATTCCTAGTGATCTAGAACACATGATATGGATGGTGATGTGAACACTTTGCATGCTCATGATGTGGACACCTTGTATGTCAAGCTTGCGAACATTTAGTGAAGATAGTGGGGATCAACTCTATAGATATCATAGATTATTTGTTTGTAAGCATAATAATATCTCCCTTTTCTTATTTCCATAATGATTAACATGCCTCCTTATGTTTGAGCATTAACCGCACTGAAGCATCGTGTCCAAAATAATAGCAAGTGCCTGAACATATCGTGAAATTCTTGTGTCAGAGATCTGTGCGTTGCTTAGTTTTTTATTTCATATTTTTCTTCTTCTTAGCTCACTTTGTCATAGACTGAGCATTGTTTAGAGCTTTCTCTGTCAACTGAGCAACTAGCTTCAGTTGGTTTCCAGGGGTTTGTACATTGTCCTAGGTCGACTTCAGATTCTGTTTCATGAAACAATGAAATCAGGTTATGAAATCAACTTTTGTTATGTGATTGATTCTCCTGGTTCTGCTTATCCCTGTTTATTGTAATCACGTGAGGAGTAATATTTTTTGGAAGGGATTAAAATGGTGAAGTTTGTACAGAGTTGGGATGCGAGGATTGTGCATTGCTTTTGTGGCATGCATGGATGGAAAGGACGAGGGCAATAGGAGGGAGTTGATTGGGGTGTGTGGTGGCCCGTTGCAACGCACGGGTATTTTACTAGTTGGAATTAAGGCAGGAGTCCGAAACAGAGTTACAATACCTCCTCCCATGGACACAATTTTTTTTATCCCTGTTGTGATTAGCTATTAGGGGGAGATTCTTGGGTGTTTCTTTCTTCACCGTTAACCCAATTTTCGTATCCTTGTCATTTTAGCCTTATGAGGGGACTGACTTTTCCTTTTTTGATTTTTGTATTTAGCAGTTAATGAATCACCACATGACGACTCTTTAGGCACCCTTCCTCCAATTGTTAGGCTAAAGAAAATACATGTATCTTCAGTAATACTTGCCGGAAGCAGTGATTACTTCAAGAAGGTAATTCTGATTCTCTATTGAGATGCATTTGCTCTCTAGTCATTTACTGATATACTTATTCATGCATTTTAGTTATTCACGAATGGCATGCTAGAGTCCACACAAAAAGAAGTCACACTTAGGATCAGGGAAGCAGGTATTCTTATTCTACTTTTTTTTAATTCTGTTTTTTAAATTTGGTTTGAGCCTTGTTTGGAAATAAGATATAAACTGCATCACGACCTCTCATCCTGCATGCAAACGATAATTGTTATATTCACAGTCTTTGTTTAGATTTTAGGGATTCCACGCAAGTATTATTTCTTTCTAAACATGACTGGACAAGATTTAGAGCGGCTGAAGGACCATCTGTAAATTCGATAGAAAATCGTCCTGTGTTCTTATATGTAAGTTAGAAATGGGCATATTAAATAGAGACCGAGGAGGGTGCAAAATATGAATGATGAATAAAGTGTCACGCAATGTCAAAAGTCAGTGTTTGACTTAGTCAAACACAAATTGTGTTTAGACCGAGAGTACTTTTAGGTGAGCCAACAAGGCTCTCCTTTTCAAAATTAACTTTGTGCTTCTGTTTATTGTCTGCATTGAACAATTCTGTTCATTCTTATGCCTTTACATTTTTATTTCATTGGGACAGAAGAGATGCCACTGCAGCACCTTTTAAGCTTCATGTACGGAGAAGAAATATTAACAACTGATCCTGCCCATATTATTGGCATTCTGATGGTCGCTGACAAGTACCAGGTCCTAAGCTGTGTAACTCATTGCTCCGAATTGCTCACAACATGCCCTATATCCACAGAAGTTGCTCTGTTATACCTCAACCTTGATTGCTCTATCCCAACTGCGCTTGAGCCTGCAAAAGATGCAGCCAAAAAGTTTCTATGCAACAAGTATCAGGACTTCTTGAGGTGCGTAATCTTTTGAGCAAGTTGGGCATTATGATCATCATGAGCATATTCAAGTCATGGTTTGCCTTATTTCAGGTTTGAACATGAGATCATGGACATTGGCCCATCAGGACTTGCAGCAATTCTTTCGAGCAGCGACCTCAAGGTCCCTTCAGAAGATTACTTATTCGACTTCATAGTCAATTGGGGTCGCATCCAATACCCTGACCGAGGGGAGAGGCGTACTGTGTTCAGCTCCTTGCTTCCGCTGATCCGTTACAGCCATCTTTCATGTGGCAAGCTTAGCAAAATCATGAAGTGCCAAGATATAGATCTGAATGTGGCAAGGCTTCCACTCGTTCGGGCATTGTTCTTCAAAAGTGACCCCGTAAGCAGACAGCATCTCATTGATGGGCCAGAGCCTTGGAGCTATGAACAGCGGGCGTATCTGTATAGACCTCTGGAAGTGATGCAGTTACATCGTCCCGTGAAGCAGTGTATGGTCTACATGGATCTAAACACTGACGACTGCTCCAAAATGTTCCCCACCGGATCTATATTGTCAGAGGCGTTTCACTTTGCAAAGAGTGACTTCTTTCTAACAGCAGGCTGTATTGTTCAGCAGCCAGGTCCTCTGCACAGCTTTGGGCTATTCCTAGGGGTGACAGGTGATTGCCCGTTGCCCGTTACAGTAAAGTACGAGTTCTCTGCAAGGGCAAAGCCTTCTGGAGACTTTATTGTCAAGTGGAGTTACACACACACCTTCACCCAAGCTGATGTTCGAATGGGGAGGCGAAATCTCTTCTCCATGCCATGGGCCGCGTTTGTGGACTATGACAACAATCCGTGGTTCATTGGTGGAGTTATGTACCTTAGGGCCATCTTAACCCTAGTGATAGAGTAGCCCTTGGTTTGTAGAGATGTTTGAGTCATGATTGGCTGACTTTGCTTTGGGTAAAACTGCCTTGTCCTCGGTTTATATTTTTGCGGTAGCGAGTTACTTGTGGGAATGTGAATCTGTAAAGATTGGGGTCTTCTGTTGATACTTGACACATGGGTGTTGATACTTGACATATGGGTGCTCAACCCTGTGAATTTTTGGTCAGTTACAAAGAGTAAACAGTTCAGTTCTGCTTCAGCTCAAGGGTGATTTCTTTCAGATTTTAGTGCAGTATAATGTTGCATCTTCATCTTGCTATTATGTTCCGGGATTACACATAGTTAGCAGTTCTGCTGAGTTCTGAGGCTTGTAAAATACACTCATATGGCAGATCAGTTGGTTCCCTGAAATTTTAACATGGATTTGCGAACTTTTTTGCTCTGTTGTTCTGAATGAAATACTATGCATATCTGTGTCATGATCGGTTATTTATAGACACTGCATGGTACTTTTTATTGCGTGATAGCATTCTGGTTTGCTTCTGCTAGCGGAAGATTCTCTAGTACCATGCAGTGAATTATTCTCAACACATAGGTTACTGATGGTTACTTGATGCTATGGTGATCTTTTAATTACTTGATGCTATAGTGTTTGTTCTATACTCCGCGGCCGTAGCTCTAGCAAGAGTTCGGACATGAGAGAGGCTGGCCGTACGGTGTTGCCGATGCGCAAGCCATTTGCTCCACACAGAGAATTACGCCGTGCAAGCAATCATGGAAATTAGCCAGGTACATGCCCTGGTGAACTGCCCCTCACACGAAGAGCGCCTGTCTTGAGAGACGCCATGTTCGTCAGAGAAGCTGAGTCAGGACACAGGACTCTGCTTCAGCGTTTCCCAGCGTCACGAGCATGATAGTCTTTCGACTATATTTAACCGCGTCAAGTTTCTGCTGGACCTAGGCTCCGAACTAACCAATCAAAGTCCCAGGCAATCCTTCTAGGGGGGGAAGTGAACCTATCTATCGTCGTCAGAAGCACCATCAATTCGGCCAGGTTCGGTGCCACAGCCAGACATTAGCTCCATCAGAAGAAGCTAGCAGACAACTCCTGTCTGGAATGTGCCATCAATACACAACCTAAGCCTGAAAAGCTCGATTACTTCAAAAATTTCAATTGTTTCATACAGATAGCTGATTAGCGGTATGAGGCTGATGGATCATGACCAGTGTCTGTCATTATGCAAGTTTAATAATTTGATCATGACCAGTACAGATAGCTGAAATAGGAATTAGTATTACAAAGCAGTAGGATTTTAATAATTTGATAATATACTGTAGCAGGAGTACATTGTTCCTGATCGATCGATCGAAATACTGTCCTACTTATATTACACTCGCCTAATCGATGAGAATAATAATTTGCCTAAATCTGTATCACGGGTGGTGATCGGCGGGGCCTTGTTCGATCCCAGGGGACATGAGCATGGCGTCCAGCTCATACACCCGTTCCGGAAACTGCAGCGCGCCGAAGACCTGCACCCATGCATCCCCCTCCACGTTCCAAGAATCTCCAAAAAATTGCAGCATCTCCGAAAAGGTCACCAGCTCCGTCTTCAACGTCGGTGGCGGCGGGGGTTCCTTGTACTCTCCCGCTAGCTCTTCTTCTTCTTCTTCTTCGAGTGAAAATTTAAATTTTCAGATAACTAGAACCTGCAATTCAAATTTCGTTCCCAAGATTTCCTAACATTCGAGTGAAAATTTAACAAAGTTGAACTCACCCCAGCATTCCTCGAACCGGAAGACGGTCACAAACATTTTCAGATAACTACTCCACTAGTCTACGGGCACGGGCACTCGGACGACGGGAACAAGCAGCAGGTCATGGCGCAGCCGCACGGTGACGCCCATCTCCTCCGCCTCCGCCATGCCCAGCGTCTCCCCAGGCCCGTCGTCCGCCGGCATCTCCCAGTCGAAATGGTACAGCAGCCCCGCGAGCGCCAGCTCCACGTTGGCCAGCCCGAACGCCATCCCGGGGCACATCCGCCGCCCCGCCCCGAACGGCGTGAACGCCATGTCCGCGCCCCTGAAATCCACGGCGTCGCCGCGCTCGAACCGCTCCGGCACGAACTCCTCCGCGGCCTCCCACAGCTCCGGGTCCCGGCTGATGGCCCAGGCGTTGACGAGCACCATGGCGCCCCTGGGCACGTCGAACCCCAGCACCTTGCAGCCGTCGGCCCGGCACTCCCGCGGCAGCAGCAGCGGCGCCGGCGGGTGCAGCCGCAGCGCCTCCTTGATCACCAGCCGCATGTAGGCGAGCTCCCCCAGGGAGTCCTCTCTTACCTTGTCCTGCCCCGCCAGCACTCGCCGGACCTCCGCTTGCGCCTTCTGCATCACTCTCGGGTTCCTCACCAGCTCCGCCATCGCCCACTGCAGCGTCGTCGCCGCCGTGTCGCTGCCCCCCGCGAACATGTCCTGATATATAAGGAAACATGAGCAGATTGTCAGAAAATTCTCCAATTCATTCTAGTTTATGGAAGATTGATTAATTAAAACGATTTAATATACTATGGAGGAGGATTTATATGATTAGGGTGCTTGACTAATTACGCCGACGGTTGACTTGATGTTGTCGGTGGAGATGGGGAACTGCAGGTCGCCGTCCCTCTGGATCCTCAGGAGCACGTCCAGCAAGTCTTCGTCGTCGTCGTCGGCGCCGGCGGCTCGGTTCTCTTGGTGCTCACGGACGATGGCGTCCATGAACGCGGCGCCTTCCTCGCGGTGCCGCTTCATCCGGCGCGGCATCCGGCTGACGAGCATCGCGAGGCGCGAGGACGGGTAGAGATCCGGCAGGCTCATCTTGGCGAACAGCTTGATCCCGCGCTCCAGCAGCGCCAGGAACCTGTCCCGGTCCTTGAACCTGCTCCCGACGATGGCGCGCACCGCCGAGTCGGCCGCGAACGCCGACAGCAGCCCGCTGAGGTTCACCGCCGCGCCCGCCGCCGCCGCCACCGCGCGGAGCAGCCGGGCGGCCTCCTCCTCGCGCACGGGGCGGAACGAGCGGACGCGGCGGGCGCTGAGCAGCTCGACGGTGCAGACCTTGCGGATCTGGCGCCACGCGTCGCCGTAGGGCGCGAAGATGATCCCCTCGGCGCCGTCGGGGATGCAGAGGCGGGTCATGCGGCTGATGGGCCGCGTGGCGAAGTCGACGTCCCGGGTCACCATGACCTCGCGCGCCGCGTCCGCGGAGGAGGCCACGACCACGGGGAGCCCGCCGAGGCGGAGCAGCAGGAGCGGGCCGTGGCGCCGCGCGAGGTCACGCATGGCGCGGTGCGGCAGGGACCCCGCGAGCGCGAGGTGGTGGAGGTGGCCCAGCACCGGGAGCGCCCATGGGGAAGGAGGAGGGCGGCCGGCCGGCGTGCGCCGACGCGCCGCGCGCTTGAGAAAGAGGAAAGGGACGATCGCCAGGGGGAGGAGGAGCAGCAGGTACAGCGGCAGCGCCGCCATGGCTGGCTGGCTTCGGTGCTCCAACTCCAAGGTGCGTGCGGAACCGTCTGTCGGATTAGTCAAGCGTTGACCATCTGTTGTTGTTATCGTCTGCCTGTTAGGTAGAGATCGAGTGATAATCAACTCGGATTTCTTTTTTCTATCCTTCGTGGAAAGTTACCAAGCTTTCAAACAAGGACTAGGATGTTCAAACAAATAACACTGCCCATTCCACTAATCTAAGGGCGCATCGTAGTGCTTCAGGTCGAGTGATCCCTGCTGCTTGCTGCCACAATTTATCCAATTTGTAAATTGTACTAGTACTCCGTGGATGACTATTTAGAGGAGGACGCACGTTGGATAATCAGATGAATATCAAATTTGAATTCAAAACATTCATAATATGGAACGGAGGGAGTACTTTGCTTCATTGAAGGGTTTTTTAGAGTACTACTTTTTTTCTCATCATGTGTATACTTAATCTCCCTAAAAAAATACTTAATCTGCTCCAAAATATATAAATTATGTGGACGGTCAAACTTGCTAAATTGATCAAGTTTATACATTAGAGTACAGAATCAAAATCATTAGATAGCATGAAATATATTCCCATAGCATAAGTTTCTATCTTTTACTACACCCTGCGTCCCATATTAAGTGACTTTCTATTACATGTATCTAGACTACTTTTAGACCTAGATACATCCATATTTAGGCAAATTTGAATCACTTAATATGGGACGGAGGGAGTATAAGCTTTGCGCCTGTAAAGTTTGAAAGCCAACTTTTTTTTCACATGTCTTACATTTTAGAATGGAGAGAGTATAACGTGTAACCACAAACCGGATGGACATAAACATCAATATTGCTCCACAGATATCCAGTTAATTAATTTAAAACAAACATGATGCAATGACATATGTTCCTCTCTCGAGCATATGAATACGAGTACATCCATTTCAAAATATGAAAATCGTAACTTTATCTTAAGTCAATTTTTTTTAGTTTAACTTAAGATGACGTAACAACTTGTTATATTTAAGAACGAAGGCAGTAACTTATTAGATTATACTTCTATTTGATATTGTGCGGTACTTGTATCAAGCAGTTGTTACTTGTAATCATTGTTACCGTCGATCGTCTTTGTTTGATGCTGTTTGTTGTGTTATCTCTGCTTCTTTTTTTACAAGCTGTCATTGTTTTCGGTTGCTATTGTCTCTACTCACTCCATAGAGCTCTGTCGATAATCCGGAAATCAGATGAGTACTAGCTTAGTACACGCGCTCGCTGCGCGGCTAGGAGGACCGAGTGGTTACCTGGCTAAAGGATTTCTAAAGGATTCACACAGCGCTATCATATTGATCATATGGAGATTGCATTACATGGAAATTGCATCTGTAGATACAAACGGATTAATCCATGGAATCGTAAGGCCATTGCCCACTGCCGAGATGTGGCGATTTCCTCCCAAGAACGGGTGTTGTGTCGATTTGCATGCGCTGGTGGCCAAACCTGAACCAACACCTCATAGGAGCCGATAACCAGACCGTCGGAGCAAAGGACATCTCCAAGGGTGAACCCGCATGGCCACATTTGTCCATTTGAAAGTTCTTGGGACAAAATGGAATACCTCCTCTTCCACATTTGTCTATTTCACTTCTTCTTTGTCCATTTTTACTCTATTTTGCAACTACATACATGATTTGAAAACCAATTCAAATTGAAAGGTAAATATTGGAGCACACATCATTGAGAATTCAAATTTGATTCCGTACATCATCAACAAACTCAACTGTATGACTCAATAAATATTAACTGCTGCAATACAACATTAGTTTGGTAACAACAAGATAGCTCTTCAGTATTCAGTTATCATACCTCGAGCAAACTGAACCCAATCATCCCCGTACAAGCTGCATAAAGAGAAATAGTCATTCAAGATATCAAAGCGACTCGTGGTTCGTTCCCAGGGCGAAGAATTAAACGGGCCTTAGGATTTGTATCTTATATGAAGAGACTTGACGAAGATTGTATTATGAAGTGACTTGACAAATATGGTATTATGAAGTGACTGGACAAAGATGAGAGTGCAAAAATCACAGCAAAGTGAGTCTCCAGCTCCGGCGTGTCAACCTGATATATATATGTATAGAAAGTCTGATGATACACCTTCTTATCATTTGTTTTACTAGAGTTCACGACAAGCAAAATAACTTTTGGGCATGTTAACTTGGATTTCCTTTAACAAATTAACACTTGAAAAACTATAACTTCAGGTATGTCAGCCAAGATAATAAAGTACATAAGCTTTCTTGCACCTGTATAATTGAGCTACAAAGTAGAATCATAAACATGCTGGTTTTCTCAGCAAGAATTGTGACCAATCGTAAATAGTACTCACTCTAAATTCATACGGAGTAAGAGTATATTTGGCTTCTATCACTCCAGCCATAGTCAGTGGAAAAGAAAAACAATCCATGTAATTTTTTTGAAGTGAGCAATCCATGTAGTTATGAACACTTCCAGCCTGACAAAAGAACTGAAACATTCGACAAACAATCCCTCAATAAAAACAACAACACTCCCGAGAAACCAGACTAAGTTTTCAAACCCGAAACTCATAGTAGCAGCTCAAGTTGGTATTAGGAACACCATAGACAAGAATTTAAGATGATTCAATCTTCACCTCAATAGTCACAGTAAAACAAGCAAACCCGAGTACCAATCCACTAATTATATCTGAGTTTAAATAAAGCATTGACAGGCAGCGAAGGCAAAGTTGTACCTACTACCTAGCTAGCCTCACATGCATACATCATTAGTCACAGGACAAAGTCAAACTTCATAATCCAATCAAAGATGCATGTTCCAGTGACTATTTCCTAAGGCTTCTAATATATCTGATCAGCGGAAAGAACCTGTGTAGATGCCCTAACCCAGCGAAAAGACAAAGCCCGAAGGCCGATTCAGCATCGCCCGCTTGCGGTGCACATCGGCGTCCAGAGCCGCCGCTCGCCTTTGCGGCTCGTTGTTGACCACCGCCCGTCGACGATCGATGCCCGCTCCCTCCACTGCGACCTGCCACCTTTCTTACTGAATAAATAGCTGGAATATCTACCTAGAGAAAGATGTTAAGAAGCAGGAAGGTTCCCTATGTATGACGGACAAATAGCAATATATCTCTACAGTGAAATTCAATGGCGCTATATCACCAATTCACTATTGGGGTCGCATGTTGAGTTGCCAGATGACGTATTCTGCTGGTATCTTTTTCTTTTGTTGTATTTTGTTACTCCTTCAGTTGAATAAACAACAACAGTTGTTTCTTAAAATAAAAAAGAACCAAGTGCTGCAATCCAAAATGACTATTAACCTGATTTTTGTATATTTTCTTATAGCATCAAGGTTCTGAACTTCAACTGACATTTATTTATAATGATCAGACCAATGCAATTACGACAGAGCAACCAATACGCCAATCACGGACAACAACCTGCAAGGCTACAAACGAACAAGAAATATGGCCAAGATCAGATATACAATGAATAAATCAACCAGCAATAGATCTCATAGAAATTGTCAACACTATCCGATTGACTAATAAGAAAATTCCGGAAAGATTAGCAAAAAAGTACTGCATCAGAAAGTTTTCAGTAAATTAGGCGCTCACCATCTGATTGACTAATCAGAGAATTCCAGAAAGATTAGCAAAAAGGTACTGCATCAGAAAGTTTTCAATAAATTACGTGCTCACCTATAGATATAAATTTTAAACTGATCTCCGCAAATGACAGGATTTAATTCATCTGAAACCAAACATCATGATCTCAATGAACAGGAAAACAAAACTGGTTTGAATGCCTACCAAGGAACACAATTAGCAGTATATGAACCTTTGCGTTGAAAGAAGCCGATATGTAATACTCATTTGCAGCAAAACGCAACATCAGCCTGCAAAAGAAAATTAAAAGGTTTTGATACAAGAAGATTGGTCATCACAATGTTCAAAATATACATAATAAAATTATGCAGGACAACAGGAGTACAAAAGAATGCATGCGACTCTTCTGCAAACATGTTAGCAAGCATCAAGGATAACTTCAAATTAATCTCAAAGAGTAAGAGCACTACCTGCATGACAGAGAAAAAACATCGTCAGAAAGAAGAATTCAATCCGGATGAACACACAGAGAGGAGAAATGAACAAACCAGCTCACCCCGCAAAGGCAGATCGAAACCCCAACACCTAGCCTCTCCTTCGCTCCCGTCGTCCGCATCGGCACACCGCTCAGCTCCTACTCGAGATCCGCGATGTTGCAACTGTTTGGCGGTGGAATCTGAGGAATCGGGCGATGGTTGTGGGCCATGGGCCTCCATGGCTGACGATGCTTGTGCTGCTAGCCCATCTCGGAGGGCTCGAGAGGTGGAGGAGAATCGGCCGCCGGCGGCGGCACCTGGGCCACTGGTGGCGAGGAGGCAAAGGACGGCAAGGAAGAAGGAGACACGATGCTTCCGTGAGATCTCCGCGAGGAAGGAGGAAGAGATCAAGCTCGCGGAGGCCGCCAGCGAGAAGCCAGTGAACCAGTCCAATCCCTGAGACGGTGAGATGTTTCTACTGGAAACAAACACACAATTAGGAGAAACCACACCGGAATAAAATTCCTACAAACACCGACAGAGGCACATCAACAATCAAACTCATCCGCAAACAAACCGCATGAAACCCACAAAAGACAGGCATGAAAAAATCACCATACCTTCCCTCAACCACCCAGATTTCCAAATCCCGCAACAACAGTGAGCAGCCGCAGATCCACCACCAAGGATTATGAGATGCAGAAAACTAGTCGCTTATGAGATGCAGGACGGCGGCGGCGGCAAAATTGTGAGGTGGTGGTGATGGCAAACCCTAACCCTAAGGAAACGGGAGAGAGATACGGGGAGCACTGGGATTGGGAGGTACCGAGGGAGGAAGAGAGGAAGGAGGTCGGCAGAGGGGTCCCGAAGCTTTTGCACGCAGACAGCTCAAGCAAAAATAAATAAAAAATCTGCAGCTACAGTAACCGGCGGTGACATTCATCATAATTACATTCTTGCTGCAATAAGCGTGAAAAGGAGCGCGAAGAAACCACGGGCTTTAGAATTGTGGACTCATGACATTAAGAATTGATGGACAGATGGAATGATGGATTCTGGAGTTCTGGAGGTGTCCCTTGCAATCCCGAACTTCGCCCTCGTGCAGTCAACCAAACTCGAAACCCGACGGCGAAATCCGACCGACCAAACCCAGACGAGTCCTCCTTCCTAATCACGTTACCCACCCCCTGCTTCCGCGGCTCCGCCCCGTCCCTGACCCGCGTCCAAACCGGCCGGCCACGCCACGCCAATTCTCGCAAACCCCCGCCATGGCCGACGACGAGGACGCCGCCCTCTCCGACGTCGACGAGGATCCCCTCCCGCCTCCCTCCTCCTCCTCCCCCTCAAAACCCCCATCCGCATCACAGACCCAACCCCCCAAATCCGACCCCCACCATGCCGAGGCCCAGCAGCGCCTGCTCGACCTGGCCGCCGAGCTGGACGAGGAGCGCCGCCTCCGCCGCGCGGCCGAGGAGGCCCTCGCCAGCTCCGAGACCCGCCTCGGCCGCCTCAAGGCCTTCGCGCAGGACGCCCTCCGCAAGCGCGACGACCTCAAGGCCGAGGCCGCCGCCTCGTCCCGCTCGCTCGCCTCGCTCCTGGCCGAGACCTCCACCGCCTCCTCCATGCTCTCCTCCGGCTTCGAGCGGATCTCCGCCAAGGCCTCCCCGTCCGCGCCGCCCGCCCCGCTCCCCACCTCCCAGAAGTACTCCTCCGGCCTCCCCGCCCTCGCCTACGGCGTCCTCAAGCGTGCCAACGACATCGTCGACGACCTCCTCTCCCAGATCGACGCCGCCAGCCGCGACCGGGACCGCGCGCGGGAGCAGATGGACCAGCGCAACTACCAGATCGCCATCGAGGTCTCCGAGCTGGAGGCGGCCGTCGCGTCCAGGTCCGCCGAGTCCGAGTCCCTCTCCAAGTCCCTTTCAGAACGAGAGGCAGTGATCTCGGAGCTCCGCGATAAGATCGCCGTCCTCGAGGGAAAATTGGACGCTCAGAGGCCCGTACTCGCCGAGCAGATCGGGTGCGCCTCCAAGCTTTACGATGAGGTGCGCGAGCTAGTCATGCTGGTGGACGCTGACGCCGCCAGTGCGTTGCCCGATTCGGTTTTCGTGTGGAAGGAGACGGACGTGGAGGAGAGCCTCAAGGTGTCGCTAGAAGGGACCAAGATGGCGTATGACCTTGCCTCCATGGCTCTGCAGAAGGTGGGAGTATGGCGGGATACAGGGAAGAGCAAGGTGAGGGCATTGGAGGAGAAGGTGAATGAGATGGCACGGGAGAAAGAGCACATTGGGGTCCTGCTGCGAAGTGCCTTGCAGGCCAACACGAGCGAGGTGTTGAAGGTTGCTGAGGATGGGCTGAGGGAGGCTGGAATTGAGATAGGGCTCAATGGGAACAGGGAGCACAGGCCAGGGAGCGTGGAGAAGGACGAAGTCTATACGCTGGTAAGTGCACTGGAATGTTATGGTATTGCAAGTTCATGGACCCCCGCCTAGTGCGCTAAATGGTTTGTTGTGCATTTAACGTTGCAGGCTGGGGCATTGGAGAGCAGCATGAAGGAGTCCCAGATCAAGATCATTGAGCTGCAACATCTTGTTGAAGCACAAAGGTAGCTACCTTGATTGATGACATTTTGTTTCTCTTTATGTCCAGTCTTCGATATGTTTCCTAACTTCCTAGTTCTAGCAGCGTTTGAGTATTTGTTTTTCGTCTGGTTGTTAATTTTACTGCAATTCCTTTTGAACTGAGCAACATTATGAAATTAGAAGACTATCAGTTGGGTGTAGTGTGAAGTGACCATGTGGTTTAAAGTGTACGCTTCCTAACTTTTGTAACCAACAAAACACCGTAGAAATCAATAGTGTAAACTCAACAAGCCACTCTTGGAATCTTCTATGTACAACTGAAGGTGGAGGGTTGTTTCCTACATCAGATGTTCTGTAATAATCCTAATATGTTCCTGTCTGTACTCATCTATGTATGTTGCTGGCTTTCAGGGCGGAGTCTGGTCTACTTAGGACAAGGATGGAAGGGCAAGAAAAAGAGATTGGCCAGCTACGGAAGCAAATAAAGCTTCTGGAAGAGAAGGAAAGAGTGGCAAATGAAAGTGTAAGTTTCTCATGTCTAATCTAATATTTCAACTTTCAAGTATACTAAACGCTGTCAAGCTTATAGTCAATGAAGCGGCGCATAACAGTTTAAGATTCTACAGGTTGAGGGTCTGATGATGGACGTAACAGCTGCTGAAGAGGAGATTAAAAGATGGAAGATGGCAGCAGAGGAGGAAGCTGAAGCTGGTAGATCAATCGAACAAGAGTTTCAGACTCAGGTGCTTTGATACAAACAAATAGGCACCATATAATTCTGCATATTCTTTATGCTTCCATTATCTTGTTTGTGTTTTCATGAGTTACATTAGAACATCAAGGACACAACCGTATTAATCATTCAGTACTGTTGTCTTCTAATAAAATTATCACCGGGAGAACATAATAGTATTAAGCAGTGGACATGCAAGCAACTACTATGTGCAGTTTTGCAACCTACATTTGGTGTTTTGACAGCAAGCCACTCCACAAAGTATAGCTACCGCACAATACTGCTTAACAGTTAACAGAACAACTTGTTCTATATATTGCACTTTAGCTGAAATATCCTTCAGTATTGACCGTATGCTATGTTATACTGACACATATACTAAGCAAGGGCTTGTTCTTATTCAACATAATGGGACACACATAATATTTCATCATCATATGGTTTAGCTTAATTATGTTTGATGGCAATCCAAACTTGTTTTGTTTGACATACTAGTTGGTTCAATATCAGCTTTCTTATGGCTCTATTGTTGTATTCAGTTTCTCCACAAGGAATTATTTTTTCGAGAAACTCATAATGCATTCCACGTGACTTTATTTTTAAATCTTGGAAGTTAATCATAGTAATAGTCTACTATTCCTACTTCCAGTTTTAGATATGGCTTCGTGGCCGTATCTGTAGTAAAAGTGGTTGAGAAATAATACTCCCTCCGGCCGGTATTACTTGTCAAAATATTACATGTATCTAGACACTTTTTAAACATAGATACATTCATTTTAGGGCTAATATGAGACAAGTAATATGGGTCGGAGGGAGTAATATGGATGCCTTAAGCGACTATGCTCATCATGCATATATGAATTTTACCAAACTAATGTGTGGTAAGTAGTGTAATGATGGGCTGTCAATGGTGGCAGCAGATGTAGCTTAATTAGTCCTATGACTTGCGCTGTGGCTGTATGTGCAAGGAAGCATAATGTTTGATGATTCATGTTTCAAAGTGCATATGTGATAAATATGGATGCAAGGAAATGGCTTGTTTCCATATGAGGTGTAGGCGGCATCGCATCCTCTTTGGTTGTTCCCATAACTTCCTAGATCACTGGTTGAGCTGAGCTGTATTATCATCAAATATTTGTTGCACAGATATTGTCCCTTCATAAGGAACTAGACGAAGCAAAACAAGCAATGCTGGAGCTAGAAAACAAGCTCAAGTTTAAGGAAGAGACAGCGGCAGCAGCAATGGCAGCACGCGACGCTGCAGAGAAATCACTGAAGCTAGCCGATACGAGATCTTCAAGGCTACGAGAGAGACTGGAGGAGATTAACAGGCAGGCCGAAGAGTCAGACAGCAGGATGGACTCGAATAGCCGCAGTGGCCACAGGTACATGTGCTGGCCGTGGCAATGGCTGGGGCTGAACTATGTGCGGTTACCCCCTGCCGAGACAGAGGAGGCCTCTAATGAGATGGAGCTCTCTGAACCCCTGATATAGGTGTGTGGCAAAACTATACAGATCGAAATACGAGTTTCATCTAGTACAAAAAAAATTGAACCTTAGATTTTTCTTTTTCTTTTCTTAGTTTGCTTTGTTCTTCCTGTAGATGCGCCACAAATTTGTTCATGCTTATCGTGTGCAAACTCACGAGGGTGTTACAGATGACACCGTGTAATTGTAGAAGTGTCCACTTGTGATACAATGAAGATGTCCAGGATTTCATTCTTTGACAGAGTTGTCCATTCACAGTACTACCATTTTATCCTGGCTTTCTGCACTAAAGTCAGTTTTACTGATGTTTTTTAGGGGAAGTAAATTGCTGATTTAGCTCTTTTTTAATTTGGAATAATTGCTGATTTAACTTTACCACCGTATGCACTAGCACTACTACTACGAAGGAAAAAAAAACTATCATGCATTTTCTGAGCTGTCTCCATCCGCAGCCCGTTAAGGAGATGGATAGCGATGTCGGCCCAGCCCATTGCATAATTGGTGGAGTACGAGGAAAACAAATGCAAATGTAAAAGAAAAGAGCTTCCACTAAAAAAGATGTAAGAGAAAAGAAGGAAATCAAAATATCCCGCAAAATCCTCACGAACTCTTTCTCTCCTCTCCTCCCCAAACCCAAAAAATCCCTTATCCCCTGGAAGCTAGCCCCCCTCCCTCCATTCCTCCTCGACCATGGCGGCGATGGCGTCCTCCTCCATCTCCGCTTCCCTCCGCTCCCTCACCGCCGCCGCCCCGGCCTCCCTACTGAAGCCAGCCCCCGCTCCGTTCCTGGTCCTCCTCTCCCCGACCCTCCCCCGCCAACTCCACCTCCGCACCACCCGAACGCGCTTCCCCCTCGCCCCGCTCGCCGCCTCCGACTCCTTTGAGTCGTCCACCGCGGTCGACTTCGCTGAGCCGAGCGCCGATGCTGAGGATACGGAGGAGTTCACCGTGGAGGATGAGGCTGTTGAGTCGGTTGCCGAGGAGGTGGTTACGGAGGAGGTGGAGGAGGTCGGGGAGTACGTCGAGCCGCCGGAGGAGGCCAAGGTGTACGTCGGGAACCTGCCCTACGACATCGACAGCGAGCGCCTCGCGCAGCTCTTCGAGCAGGCCGGCGTCGTCGAGGTCTCCGAGGTGAGCAATCCCGTTTTTCTACCCCCTCGTTGTCCATGTCCGCGTCGTCATGAAGAAAACACATCAAAAATCCCTGACTCCTTGCTAATGCGCTTTGTTGGTGAAGAAAACACCTCAAATCCCTCACTCCTTAATTGTTTTCCATTTATAAACAACTGAAACTGGCACTGCAACGGTTCGACCACTGAACTTCCCGTGCAATTGTGTAGCTGTGCACTGTTGCTTACAGGGTGGAGCTGCCAAAATCTGGTTTGCTGCTATTCAAGCCTTTGTGTGATATGTTTAGGTTGCAGTTGGTTGCTTCTGGGATGTTATTTCAATGAATTGCTGTTTGGTTTGTGAAAAGGCTGATGATTAGAAATCTCATTAAATTTTGTCTTGGGTTGGTCGTTAACTTGTTAGGCTTGCAATTGTAGCTTTTTCAGAAACTGTGAAATAACCAGGGTCTAACTCTAATGTGGCTTCTATTGTGAGGTTAGGGTCCACAAAACTGAGAATTTAAATGTGTTTCTTATTAAGAATGGCTGACTATTCACTTGTTTTGCGATATCTGTTTCATGCACTGTTGGTGGGGTAGTTAGTCAATAGTTGCTTGGGGCATTTTATCTTTGTTCTAAAATACAGTTTCTACTTTGTGGATATGCAGGTCATTTACAACAGAGAAACAGACCAAAGCCGTGGATTCGGGTTTGTGACCATGAGTACTATTGAGGAGGCTGAGAAGGCTGTGGAGATGTTCCATCGCTATGTGAGTGTATTAGATAACTCGACCTTACATTTTCTGAATTTAGTTAAACATAACCTTGTTTCCTAGCTTAGCTACAGCTGTTGTGTGTCTGTTTTGCGGAGCTTGTGCTTGTAGTTCAACCAGTTATTTAGATGCTTGCAGTATGCATAGAATAGGCTTATACTTCTCTCAAAAAGAATAGGCTTATACTATTGTAATATGATATGTGTTTGTCATTATTAGTAACTCTTTTGGATCTACATGGCACTGGCAGTGCTCTTAATTGCCTGATTTGACGGAATGACTTAATATGAAGTTAACATAATTGACCTCTTTATTATGTTTAACTTTATTTACTAACTGCACACGCGAGAATTTTCCTCAATCTAATTAGTCTCATGTTGCTATTATTACTTCTCAAGGTCATGGTCTTGTGTAATTTGTGCTAGATAATTAATTCATACTGAATAATGTGCAGTAGAAAATTTCATGGGTTGCTGATTGACTTTGATGTGGACAGGATGTGGGTGGGAGGCTGTTGACTGTAAACAAGGCAGCTCCTAGAGGTGCCCGGGTGGAAAGACCTGCCCGTGACTTTGGTGGGTCTTCATTCAGGATCTATGTAGGTAATCTGCCTTGGCAAGTGGACGACTCTAGGTTGGTACAGTTGTTCAGCGAGCACGGCAAAGTGGTCGATGCCAGGGTTGTCTACGATAGGGAAACTGGGCGCTCACGAGGATTCGGTTTCGTAACAATGGCGTCGCAGGAGGAACTTGATGATGCTATTGCTGCCCTTGACGGACAGGTTAGTGCGTAGTTGATTTCCTGTCATTTGCATACCTTGATAACCTGGTGAAACAAATCTGGTTTTACTAACATAAGCAATGTAGCTACTGAATCTCAAACTGCTGTTTGAATTCTGCAGAGTTTGGAGGGGCGTGCCCTAAGAGTGAACGTTGCAGAGGAGAGGCCTCCGCGAAGGTTTTAATGAAGATGTACTTTGGCAGTGGACTACAGCAGGCTTTCTGCTTAAGAGGATGATGGCACGGCTGATTCTGGTTTAGAGTTTAGACCGTCCATTATCCTCCCATCCTTGCCCCCAATGTCTTCTCTGCCCCCGCTGTTCCATTTCGCTGTCTGTCTGTTGGTTCCCAGGTCTCAATTTGTCGATGCAGTTGGAAAGTTTTGTCTGACATGTTTAAGCCCCATGGGTCCTAAACCCAGGATTCGTGCTCACCAGATATATTGAAAAAAAAGAATCGAAACTTCTTGTGATCCTTCTGATTCGAGCAAGACTGAACCTATTCATCAGAATTCAAAAGACACAGATTCTTGTTGAGTATACGATGGTCCTCTCTAATATTGCCGGCGTGCACCCCTACTTCCTCTTGCGGTGATTAATTATCCGGATATTATGGATGGTCGCGATAAATTTCTCTGGCATGGACATGGATATATATTCCCCTCCAACATTAGCATGGACATGGAACGAACGGACCAAAAATTAGAGTGCGGCTCTCTATCGACCACTCGAGCTGAGGCCCGCCGCCGTTCCCGTTTCCTAGCTCCACGCATGCAGCGAACCCCCCTCCACCACCCATGTCTCGTATTTACCCCCCTCCGTCTTCCCCCGCCGGCCACCTTCCTAATTGATCCCCTCCTTCCCACACGAACACACATACGCAGCCGCTAGCTCGTACATAAACGTGAGCCGGCACCAATAAAGCAGCCAATGGCGCGACCAACAAGCCGCATAATGCTACCGCTGGGCCTCGTGCTGGCGCTCCTGGCCATGGCCCCGGCAGCGGTGGTGGCGAACGAGCAGATGGTGGCCCAGATCTGCAAGAGCACGCCGTACCCGGAGCTGTGCACGGCGACGGCGGGGAAGCAGGTGGGGCACTACGCGGCGTCCCCCGTGGACGCGCTGGCGGTGCTCAACATGCAGGTGGACGCGTTCGAGAAGCGCACGGCGGCGGCGAGGGCGCGCGTGGGGAAGGTGTCCGCCGGGGTGACCCCCAAGGCCAAGGAGGCCCTGGACCTCTGCGACAACCTCTACAACGACGTGATCGACGCCCTTGGCGCCGCCCGCCGCGCCATCGTCTTCAAGGACGCCGTCACCATCCGCGCCATGATGAGCATGGCGGCGCAGGCCATGCAAGGCTGCGACGAGAAGTTCAGGCAGGTGGGAGAGAAGAACCCCATGACACGCTTCGACCAGTCGCTGCTCAACATCTCCGAGAACTGCCGCGCGCTCTCCAACAAGATCTGATCTGATTAATCCAGGATCAGACACGCGCATATACTTCCTATACCACTCACCTTAATTCATTTTGTTATATATTACAAACGACCGGCCTGCCTGACCTTAATCTGTTCACTGCAGTACTTACGTACGTACTTATTGCTGCCGCTATAGCACACGTTCAAGTGTGTTTTTGTAATTTCTTTCGTTAATATCGTCACATCTTGTTTTTACTGCCCGGCCGCGAGATGTGTTAATTTACTCAATCTTTGGGAAGGGTAAGCGAATTGGAGTCTGTGTTTTTTGTTGTTGCCTTTTCTCTCTCTCTCTCTCTGAATTCTGAATCTGAATCGATCACAATTACATATGCTTTAATTTGGTGCATCTAGATGCGTGGATCCGTTCTTATATTATGGCAGTATGTAAATCTGAATTGGAATCTGTGTTCTCCTTTTGTCTTTTCTCCCTGTCTCTCTGAAATCTGATGCGATCATGAGTTTAGATTCTCACATTCGTGAGTCAACTAGGTTCATCGTCGTGTACTTTTGTTTCATCAACTGCTCATGTGTTGACAGATTTGATTGATCTCCGACGCATGCGTGGTAGCAGAAGGCAAAGGCGGCCGATGCCTTCACTGCTGCAGGGCTGTACTGGGGTCGCCGGTGGGCTGGTTCGTGGTGAACATGTCCGCCTTGTTGTAGATAGAAAACGATGATGCGTGACGCCGGCCCAATTCTACTACTCTGTAACCACAAAACAGTAGCCCACGGCCCAATTCCCGTACGCACCCTAATCCGTCCACAATTCCAGCAGTAACCGAAATCCAGCCGGTAAACGCGCGACCGTCTCCGACCCGATCTCTCTATCTGCTGCTCTGTTCGTCAGCCATATTAATCGGCAGCCCCGGCGGCGGCACCGGTACATTCCGGCCACGCGAAAATGGCAGACGCCGGCCTGGTGGAGTCGTTCATGGAGGTGACGTCGTGCGGCTCCGAATCCGTCGCCGTGACCCACCTCTCCTCCTGCGGCTGGCTTCTCGAGGATGCCATCAACCTCTACTTCTCCGCCGCCGGCCCACTACCGGCGGGAGATCCCCATCCAATCCCGGGCCCGGCCCATGGCGACACGACGCTGTACGAGGGCGACGTGGACCAGGTGCGCGCCCCCATCCCCGCTCGGTCCGAGACGCTGTACAACCACGCTGCTGCTGCTAGTTCCAGCGCCTCCTACGCCGCCCCCTCCGTCTGGGCGCCGCCGCCGCCGCCATCTCCGACGCCGGTTCAGCCGGTGTATGTTGAGTATACGCCTCAAACAAAAGCCACCGTCTGGGGATCCGGCGGCGACAACGGCGTCAAGGAAAGTGAAACAGCCAACAAAGAGGAACAAGTAGTGGAGTATGCCGAAGAAGAAGGGGAAACTTACCAAGGCGGCGAGGCGGCGAAAGCCGAAGACTACGGGGAGTCGCCGGGAGAAGACGGATATGGCGAGTACGACTACGGCACGGAGGAGGCTGAAGAAGACTACATCAGCGACGACGAGCAAGACGACGACGACGCCTACTTGCAGGGGGCGGAGTCAGGCCACCACCACTCGCCGCGGCAGCCGCGGGCCGACGACAAGAACCTCGACGACCTTTTCCGTCCGCCCTACGAGATCATGTTCGACGGCGCATGCCACGACGCCAAGGCACACGCGGCGAGCACCGACCGGTGGCTGCTGGTGAACGTGCAGTCGGCCGGCGTGTTCGCCTCGCACCTCCACAACCGGGACCTGTGGTCCAACGAGGTGGTCGTCCAGGTCATCCGGGACAACTTCGTCTTCTCGTTCATGGACAAGCAGAGCAAGGAGGGCGGCAAGGTGTGCTGCTTCTACAGGCTCGGCGACGGCCGGCTCCCCGCTGCTCGTCGTCGACCCGATCACCGGGTAGCTGCTCGCCAAGTGGTGCGGCCTCGTCCAGGACCCCGGCGATTTCCTCACCAGCATCGGCAAGTACACCGAGTCCAAGCCCAGCATGATGTCCAGACCCAAAAAGATCGTCGACAAAAGTACTGAACCTCAACCGCCCGTGGTGCAAGAACCAGCAATGCTTGAGAACCCTGCTTGCCTCTGGTGCACAAGATTTACCGGCATTGGTACCCAAGATTGAGACGCCTGTAGCGGTTGAAGAAGACGAGCAGCCTGTGGAAGGAGAGACGGTCTACAAGCTGAGAGTACGGTTCCCTAATGGTAATACGGTCACCAAGGAGTTTGGGAGCAAGCGGAGAGTCGCGACGCTCTTCGCGTACTGCAGATCGGTTGTTGATGGCCAGAAGGGGACGGAGCAGGCCTTCCGGATCATGAGGCTGGCTGCCGGGCGGGCGTTTGAGCAGCTGCGCGACGACGGTGCCTCGTTTGAAGATTTGAAGCTGAACCGCGATACTGTCACGGTTGTTCTGGATACTTGATCAGCCTTTGGGGAGAACATTACAATCTGTGATTTGGTTATGTACTGCTTCAAAAATGCATCTTTACGTATTGTGCTGTTTCTTATAATGTGATGTTTGTGAGGTCTGGGAAAAGCCCAGAATAACTTTTTTGATTTCTGAGATCGAATGAATGGATCAATAGATCATTGATGGTCCACATAATTAAGACTTGTCCTCCTGTCCATGGACTAATCGAGAATCGTAAGACATTGGGATTCCAAATCTAAACCGTACTATCACAGATTGGATTCCTTGCCCAGCGCATCGCCGCGGGCCAGGTCCCTCCCGAGCTCCTGGAGGCGCGCGTCGTGGAGCTTGACCTGGGCGCCCTCGTGGCCGGGACCAAGTTCATCGGCACGTTCGAGGAGCGCATGAAGAGCGTCATCAGGGAGGCCGAGGATGCCGATGACGGCAAGGGCAAGGTGATCCTGTTCATCGACGAGATGCACATGCTCGTCGGCGCCGGCGCTTGCAATGACAGCAATGACGCCGCGAACCTGCTGAAGCCGGCGCTGGCCCGCGGCCGCTTGAGCTGTGTCGGCGCCACCACCTTCGACGAGTACCGCAAGCACATCGAGAAGGACCCAGCGCTCGAGCGCCGGTTCCAGACCGTGCACGTCGGGGAGCCGAGCGTGCAGGATACCATTGCTCTCCTTCGGGGTCTGAAGCGGCGGTACGAACGACACCATGGCTTGAAAATTCAGGATGATGCCATTGTTGCTGCTACTGAGCTTGCTGGCCGCTATATCACTGGTGAGAAATTTTCGCTTTCATTTGCTTTAATTTGTTGGTACGACGTAATGCTGCACCTCGTCTGTCTTTCTTTCATGTAGATATATATCATATGATCCTGCATCGTGTAATTTAAACTATTTACATGGAGGTTATGGTATGCAGGCAGTATGATCAGATTATTGTAAACCAACTATTTACATCGTGTAATTTAAACTATTCGAATCTTCACTTTCATTTGCTCTTGTGCTAACTTTCTTGCTACTAGGACGAAATGCATGCACTTGGTCTTTCTTTCTTATGAGCTAGTCTTATTGTCGTTTGTAGGTCGTCAGTTTCCTGACAAAGTAATTGATGTTATTGACGAGGCGTGTGTCACCACAAGGATGCAGGTCGCAAATAAAAGAAAAGCGGACATCGATACAGACAACCAAAAAGAAGTGGTTTCTGCACATATTAGTTCTAAAAAGTTGAAGAAATCAATTGTTGGCCCGGATCATGTTAAACAGGTATGCAGTCTTAGTAATATATATGCAGTCTTAGTAATATTATTAGTCTGAATGTTGACAATTGATTGTTTCAATGTGGTATATATGTTTGTCATGTCCTAATATTAACTGAAGGTTGTTAGCCGATGGACTGGAATTCCTGTCACTACACTTGAGGAGAAGAATAAGATGACACACTTAGCGGAAAGATTGCGTGAGCGAGTTGTAGGCCAGGATGAAGCCGTCAACTTGGTTGCGCAAGCCGTGTTACGTTCCAGGGCTGGTTTGGATCAATCCGGCCAACCGATAGGTTCTTTCCTCTTTCTGGGCTCGACGGGTGTTGGAAAGACAGAGCTTGCAAGAGCCCTTGCTGAGCAGCTATTTGGTAATGATAAGATGTTGGTTCGGTTTGACATGTCTGAATATGTTGGTGAAGGTTCGATCACGCGACTCATTGGGGCACCTCCAAGGTTTTGAATATAATTCTCCTTCTGAACATTGCATTATATAGTAACTAGTTCTCTTCATGAATATCTTAGTGCTTCTTTTAACCATGATATCTTGAAGCTTTGTTGGCCACGAAAACGGCGGACAACTGACCGAGAAAATCAGACGGCATCCATACAGTGTCATCCTTTTTGACGAGGTTGAGAAAGCAGATAGTTCGGTGTTCAACGTTCTTCTCCAGCTCCTTGATGATGGTATCCTTACCGATGGCTTAGGACGGACTGTAGATTTTAGGAACACCTTCATCATCATGACCTCAAATTTGGGAGCAGAGTACTTAAATTCAAACCAAAAGACAAAAGTAGTTGCCCGGAGACTCCTCATGGAGAAGGTTTGTGATTGTGAACACCAGATTGCTCCCATGCAAGTTTAAAGAGATCACATTATTTAGCTTATTTATGATTGTCGTGTATACTATTTTTGTGCAGGTTGAGCAATACTTCAGGCCCGAGTTCCTCAACCGGTTGAGTGAGATTGTGGTCTTTGAGACTCTTCCACATGACAAGTTGAAAGATATTGTGAAAATCCAGATGAACAAAGTCGTTGCTAGTGTATCTTCCAAGGGGGATCTCTTTGTTTGCAAGTGATGCCGCACTCGATGTCATTTTGTCAGAATCATACAAGCCAGTAAGTAGAATTGATTTCAGCTTATCATAGTTACACACCATAATTTCTCGAATAACGACCTTGAGCTTTTTTGTTTTGTTTGAAAGCGTGCCTATTTTTTTGTAACAATGCATCCATCTATGTACAGATGTATGGCGCAAGGCCGATAAGGTGGTTGCAGAAGAACGTGATAACCAAGCTCTCCGAGCTCCTGGTTGGTGGAGAAATCGGCGAAGGCTCAACGGTCCATATCAACGCTAAGGACGACAAGGTGCTGAAGTATGAGCTGGTGAAGGAGGTGGGTGCGGAACCCCGGAAACAGCGAAGACGCCATCGAGACCAAACCCGCAAAAGAAAGAAGATCAAGGGGTTGCCGTAGCAGCCAAGGCTTCAGAGCTTTGGGTGTTAGACTGTTAGTACCTCAAAGGAGGATACAGTTATGAACTGCTAGTGCAAGGTTGAATGGAATCCACTGCTGATTGAAGATACAATCATTGTGCATTGTTCCCTGCCAGATTGTTTCACGCCTTGATCGTTGAATGGTATGCAGTTCTGTGCTTCGCCACCAGCCAAATGAATTTTCGGTCGCCAGTTAAATGCAGGTTTTCAGTAGTGAAATTTCTCATGCAGATGATGCGACGGTTGCTTTTTACAGGTCTTCCTCTGTAAAAGGGGATTCCTATGGGATTACAGATCTTTCTTGACTTCTGTCTCTTCACTTTTTTTTTTATCAAAGGAAATTCATTTTTTTTTATTTTAAATTGTAAGAGCTGCGCTATTGCAGTTCGACAATATATAGATATATAATTTTTACAAAGTGAGACACTGAATTGCGACTTTCGAGAATCAAATTCTGGTGGGCTGCCAGCAGACCTGACTGACTGACCACCTAAGCTATGCTCTCATCAAAAGAGATTCATCCTTATCTTCATTAGGAACGCCGCATAGGAAAAGCGGTGCGCACGTGTTCTGTTTAAATTTGCTGAAGATTATTTGATCTCGGTTGTGCCATGAGCTGAGCTGCGCAAATCTAGTCAACCCGCAATTCTGCGTGCAATTTTTTACTGGACTTTATTTCACATGAACAGTCGTACTATATAGATGGTATCTGGAGTCCTTGAATTTTGCAGTGATGATCGTGCAGAGTTGGCGGCGAGGGATGATGTGGCAGTGAGAAGCATATGCATAGGTTATGGATCAACTGAAGAAGCATCGAGAGAAATAGAGAAATATGCCCTCTTCTACAGGAAGGCGTTAGAGAAACCGGTTTAATTAAGATATCATATTCCGTAATCGAGACCAGCATATGTAGAATCTACCACGGATTGTAAAATCATGTTGTGGTTTTAGAGATGATCAACATCATGATGACCCAGTTATCCACTTCACTTGAGGATGTAGTCCCTTCCTCATTCTTGAATCAGAGTGCAAGTTGCAAAATCAATCTTCCAGATGTTAGCCATGAAACAAACATCAACTTTCGTTGACAGACACGCGCTAGTTACAAAATAGACAGGCATCAACTTTCCTGAGACGGAATAGAGTCGAGCAAGCATTAACAGTTGTCTGATAGTCTGCCTGAGATTCCTAATTGCTCCCATCAAGAGACGGCAAGAGTCTAAATATATATATGGATTATCATGCCCGACCAGCCAAAAAATCAGAGCCTGACCAACCTCGACGAACTGAGCTGAGTGTCTTCTGCCTCTTCATCATCTTCATTGGTGGCATTAGCCTCTACGCTCCTCCCCGGCTCCCCCTACTCCGCTTCCGGCAGCCCTCAGCTGCCCCCACCCGCCTTGGCGCTGCTCCTGGTCCTGGTAGCAGGGCTCCCACCACAATCTGCCAGCCCACTGCTCCTTGTCATTCGGCGAGGGCTGCTGGCAGCAGCAGCAGGGCTACCGTCAACCTCACCAGTGGCCTTCAGGCCGCCCCTCATCGTCCTGCGAGGGCTGCCTCCTCCAGTGTTCTTCTTTTCAGCTGCAGCAGCAGAGACAGTCTTCTTCCTTTTGCTACCGCCGGCTGCGGCAGCAGCGCCACGCCCCTTGCGCTTCTTCTGAACCTGCTGGGCACCCTCCTCATTGGCTTCAGCAATCTCGGTACCCATCTCCATCGCAGCATCCTCTTCAGCTGCATTGTCAACAGCAGCAGCGGTGGTCTTGGTCTTCTTCTCATCTTTGCCTTCCTCGCCGTCATCTCCTTTGCGCTTCTGAGCCTTCTTAACTTCTTCCTTGATTTCGACCACAACTTCTATGACAGGAGCGTCAGCATCCTGTTCTCCATCCTTGTCCTCAGCACCATTCTCTTCCTCGTTCAGGCTGCTATCATCATCTTCCTTCTCCAGAGCATCCTCGTCTTCCTCAACAGATTCCTCCATATCTTTTTTATCCTCATCAGCCTTGCTTCGCAGAGACTCGATCAGTCCCATCATCTCTCGGTTGATCTGTAAGAAAAATATCAAAAGGCATCAGCAAACACACATTTATATGCTCCAAGAAACTTGTGTTTGACTGTACCTGTGGGTTCTCCAGGAAGTCACAGATGTCAGTTGGGCAGGAAGGGCACTTCTTCACTATCTTCTGTGCCCGTAGTGTGCGGCCACCCCTGCTTCTTTCTCTCATTGTAGACTGGTCAGCAAATGCCCCAAGCAGACAGGTTTTGCAGAAGTTGTGAGCACAGGGAGTTGTAAGCGGCTCTTTTATCACATTCCGGCAAATGGAACAGCCAAACTCTGCATAAACACAGAAGCAAGTGTTACGAGAATGGCTTGGGATACATTCCAGTTCTCTTAAGCCAGTACAAGATGTTGCAATAAGAAAACACAGCACGTAAAAACTACTCCCTCCAATCCATATTAATTGTCTCAAATTTGCCCAAATATGGATGTATCTAGGACTAAAAAGCGTCCAGATACACGTAATATTTCGACAATTAATATGGATCAAAGGGAGTACCTTTCAACAGCCTTTCAGCCACAGACAGATGAGCACGCCTTTGGATTTTCCTAATTTCCTTGTCAGTTTCAGGATCCCCTGATTGGACAGGCTTCTTGCTAATTGGTGCAGGCTTCACCCACGTCCAGCCTTCTTTCTCCTGTTACAATCAAATATAGATCAGCCGTGACATAGTATGGCGATAATCACAGAAGAAATACATGTGTGCATACATCGTAGTCCCATGAAGGGGAACCTTTCCTATCAGTTATGTCAGTAGCACCTTGCAGCTCCTTAATCTTGGGCAGTGGTCTTGGCCGGTCACCATGAAGATCACTTAATACCACAAAATCAGAGTAAGCAATGCATGTTGTTCTTTAACCCAATACAAATAGGTAAGCAATTTTCAAACCTGGTCCAAGGAGCTGGTTCATTGTCACATCGCACAAAGAGGTACCTGCAGACCTTGTATGTACCCTAAAGCAGAAACCAGAATAGTATACATTAGTCTCCATTAAGAAAAATTGCAAAGTAGAGAGCAACATGTGCAACCTGTGTACAAGATATAAAAATACCTGAACACCGATCTTCCTCCAACATTTCTCAATTCTGTAAACACCATCATACCGCACGCCATGCTCAGGAGCATATGAAGAACGCTTCTCTTTGTGGGACCTTTTCAAGATAATGTAGTCAAGTATAAGTTGACAAACAAGAGGATATGAAGGAGAAAAATTATCAGCAGAATAGTGGATGAGCTCCACAGTTGCAACAATATGTACAAACAATGCAAAATAAATCAAGGTCAGACGATTAACAAGGAGCGTCATTAAAACTGCAGAGCTTATAGACTTGTACAGATATCATTTACTCATTGAAAGCAGATATTTCAGGGAATAAGCATGGCAGGAAAAAACATACCTTACAACCCTGACAGGGTAACCCTTCAAGCAACTAAGACGCAAAGCGGCATTCATCTTTTCAAATTTCTGATCTGAAGATTGGTCCTTGTTTGTTCGCTTGTTCACACTTAGATCCCTTCCGCCGCTGTCAGTACAAATTATTTTACAGAACTAATAAGTGCTCATATCTAGGATTAAACAAATTCAAGGATAGCAAGTGATTAAACTAGCAAACCTTCCAGTATACAGAAACCACTCCCCATGGTCCTCATCATCTATGTAACCTCCTGAGAGTGCTACTGACTGAGCACGTGTATGGCCTGGCCAGCAATACCAGCTACGTGAGGAAAATGAGCACCGCATTGCCTGCATTCAAGGCGGTCTTCCCAGGTTTCCCCAACTAAAACACCAACATTCCTTTTTGGGTCATTTTTTGCAGGAATGGGGCCAAAATAATCAGGTGCGATAGTCACAAAAATTTGACCACTTGAAGCATTCGCCTTCCCAGCCCTCTTTGCCCTGTCAGTTGTAAAAGCCTTGTCAGGTCTAGCATCATTTCGTATGTAATGATATGCATTTGCCACGCCAGCCAAGTTAGCGTTCTTTGCAGTCCTAGCCATACGGATAGCTGCAACTAATGCTGCATTAATCCTCAGCTGTTCTTTGCAGTCCTAGCCATACGGATAGCTGCAACTAATGCTGCATTAATCCTCGGCTGTTCTGCCATCTTGGATGGGATTAACACTACCCTAAACTGGTGTCTGTAAATTGTACCGTAAAAAGCCTCTAAAAGATATAGAACACATGAGATATATATTAATGTTATATATTCAATGCATCTCCCTAACAATTTTTTAACTAAAATAAAATGAGATGATGTGGCTTCATTCTTTTTAACTCGTCTAAGATTTATACATAAGTACACACGTGCAATGAATGGACGTGCATGATTTGTAGTCAAATTAAAGTACCCACATTATATTGTGAATGAACAAGTTGTTCGCACGCGAACATGTCACATGTATCTCCGGCATCGAGGGTGATACGCAAGAGACGTCGCCGGAGGAGCCTCACCGGAAGCGCGATAGGCAAGACAACCGGCGAGATATTTTGAAACCCGAAACCCCACACGCCCGGGAGGGACCCGTCTGGACGCACGGCGGCAATGGGCTGCCCTAGGTCAGTTCGCCTGCCCCTAGGACTTTGTGGATCGAAGCTCTCCGGTATGAAGAACGACGACGAACGAGAAGCAGATAATAGGACGGGATAGGTTTGTAGATTGATTTTTGCGATTGTGTGTTGGTGTTCAATCGGCCGTCACCCCTCATATATATAAAGGGCGGCTAGACTTCCCCTGCAAGAAAGAGGCTTGGATTCACGTCCAAAACCCTAGTTTGAGTCTAATTCGGATGGTTTGGTCCGAACTTTCCAAACATGTTTGGTCAAAAAGCTGGCTACATCGTCTGATCCGGTTTTGAGGTAGTGAACGAGATCGGATCGAGATGACTCCGATACCAAAGTTGTTCGTCTCGAAGAAATGAAGAACTTTCATGCTTACAACTTCTTAATATTAAGTGACTTCATGACGTCTACTTGTAAGACAAAAATGGTTGCCAACAAAAGTACTCCCTCCGTCTCATATTAAGTGACTCAAATTTGTCCAGATATGAATATCTATACCCCAAAAGCATCTAGATACATGTAATATTTCGTCACTTAATATGAGACGGAGGGAGTACTAGTTTAGGGGAAAAAGTCCCCCATGTCTCTCCCCACCGCTTTCATCTCAAAGCTCTCTCCAGAACCCTCCTGTCGGCCCCTCTCCCTCCTGGCTCCGGCTGGCTCCCCTGCCGGACAGGCTAGGGGGAGGGCCCCCTCCGGTCCTCGTAGCAGTAGCTGTTAGTATGTAGCTAAATAAGCTGCCTTAGTGGCTCTGGCCGTTTGGCGTTCTGCAGCGGAGATGGCTACCTGTAGTGCCCATATCTGGTGGTCGGCGGCGGTTTTCCGTCTCTTGGTCGTCCTCCGTGTCCTCCTCTTAGGCGATTCCGGTTTTTGTTTCTTCTTCTTCCTTGCCTCCTCGTGGTCCTCTTCCTCTCTCTACTTCTTCCTCGAGCTGTTGCGGTGGCGGGCAGAGAGAAGGCATCGTGAATTGTGTTGGCCTTTCCTCTGGAGGTCCTGCCTGCCCAAATTGGGGGAATCAATCTCTTCTTTTCACTCTCCGACAAGCCAACATGGTGGCGAATGTTGGTGAAAATTGTGATGGTTTTTTCCCTTTGTTTTGGCTCCCTTATACAAGTCTCCAGTGTTCTTGCTGAGATTTTTGGGCAACTCCTTCCTCTGCAAAATTTCCATACGCAAATCTCTTGGCTTCACAACTACTGGCTACGCTTGGGTTGCGCTGAGTTTCTTAGGCTGCTCGACAAGGGCAGATGGGAGTGCCCTCGTCGCCAAGCCCCAGATGTGACAAACTTGGCATATTCAGTTTGAGCTCGGTGAAGCGTCTTCGAAATCTACAGTTCAATCTCCTACCTCGTGTCCACAAGTCATAAAGACCGACCATCAAGCCACCGCCGGAGCATCAACTGGCTAGCACCTCTTCGGAGGCCCTTGAAGATTCGGTCAGCTGCTTAATTTGCGCTGGATGTCTCCACCAGAGCTTTATACTTTTCTTTTAGCTTAATAGATATCTCTCTTTTACAAAAAATAAAAAAATAGTACTACTTTAAAACTTACAGTAAACGGCAAGACACGTTTTTTTTTTCTTTTTTGAGTGTAAGACACGTTCTTTTGTACTCGCGCATGGCACCCCGACAGGGTGGGCCGGGCGCCCGGGCCAGGCCTGTTGCGCAACGCCCAACAACTGGTCAAGATCCTCATACAGCCAGCGGTTTGGTCTCGGTTGGAGCGGAGCGAAACCTATAACGTATGGACCGAGGGCTGACCCCCGAGCTTGGCGGCGGCGACCGAGCGACCAACACAGTTGGTCGTAAGCAATTCGAAACCATGCATTCGTACCTCACTGGCTTCTTCACTAACCCGGGCCGTGCGCGTATAACCCTAGGTATCGGCGGATTCCGTGCTGCGATGCTGCCGTCGCCAGGGGCGGAGCCAGGCGGAATCCGTGCTGCCGTCGCCAAGGGCGGAGCCAGGCGAGGAGAAAAGTTGAGGTACTGTGCTACACTACCTCGTTCGGTCGGTGTAGATAACCTGCCAGCTCTGGAGTTCGATACCTTCGGTAGAAACGCGGAGCCGTATTCAATGCGCCTCTGTTAGAGCATAGTTTCTTTTTTTTGCAAGGATAGTTAATGTTTGGTGTATCTTTTGACACACGGTGGTCGTAAATTAGTGAAGAATTAATTACTACATTACCGGTCCTTTATGTTTGAATATTTAGAAAGAACTTAGACATCAATGTGTAGTGAACTGAATGCTGATGATATATTTGCTGAGGCGAGTGCCTTGGCAGGCCACTAGCCAAATATTAGCTATTTGTTCGTCTTTATCCGATTTCCTCCGCGGACAAAAAAGAATCAATCCAATAGAGCTTGCCACATTGATGCTATCCGTCCATTTGTCCGTGGACATGCCAAATTGTAGCCAAATTTGGTATTGGTTTGGCAAGCCGGACATTGTCCGCGGACATATGCATGTCATTAGTTTTTGTAAAAAAATAAGCCAATTAATTTTGTTTCTCTGTATGCTCACGGTGCCTCATGGAAATTGGGATAGAAATAAAGCAAAGTATTACCACTCTACTATGCATGCGTAGAGTTTAAAAGTTAATTGTCACGAAAGTTGAGCAAATTATATCTCGCTGGATGTCTCCACCAGAGCTTTCTACTTTTTTTTTAGCTTAATAGATATCTCTCTTTTACAAATGAGAAAAAAAAATAGTACTAGTTTAGAACTTACAGTAAACGGTAAGACACGTTTTTTTTATCTTTTTGGAGTGTAAGACACGTTCTTTTGTACTCGTGCAAGGCACCCCGACAGGGTGGGCCGGGCGCCCGGGCCAGGCCTGTTGCGCAATGCCCCACAACTGGTCAAGATCCCCATACAGCCAGCGGTTTGGTCTCGGTCGGAGCGGAGCGAAACCTATAACGTACGGACCGAGGGCTGACCCCTGAGCTTGGCGGCGGCGGCCGAGCGACCAACGCAGTTGGTGGTAAGCGATCCGAAACCATGCATTCGTACCTCGCTGGCTTCTTCACTAACCCGGGCCGTGCACGTATAACCCTAGGTATCGGCGGATTCCGTGCTGCGGTGCTGCCGTCGTCAGGGGCGGAGCCAGGCGAGGAGAAAAGTTGAGGTACTATGCTACACTACCTCGTTCGGTCGGTGTAGTTAACCTGCTAGATCTGGAGTTTGATACATTCGGTAGAAACGCGGAGCCGTATTTAATGCGCCTCTGTTAGTTTTTTTTTGCAAGGATAGTTAATGTTTGGTGTATCTTTTGATAGACGGTGTAAATTAGTGAAGAATTAATTACTACATTACTGGTCCTTTATGTTTGAATATTTAGAAAGAACTTAGACATCAATGTGTAGCGAACAGAATGCTGATCATATATTTGCTGAGGCGAGTGCCTTGGCAGGCCACTAGCCAAATATTAGCTATTTGTTCGTCCTGATCCGATTTCCTCCGCGCACAAAAAAGAATCAATCCAATAGAGCTTGCCACATTGATGCTATCCGTCCATTTGTCCGTGGACATGCCAAAGTGTAGCCAAATTTGGTATTGGTTTGGCAAGCCGGACAATTTCCGCGGACATATGCATGTCATTAGTTTTGGTAAAAAAATAAGCAAATTAATTTTGTTTCACTCTATGCTCACGGTGCCTCATGGAAATTGGGATAAAAATAAAGCAAAGTATTACCACTCTACTATGCATGCGTAGAGTTTAAAAGTTAATTGGGACGAAAATTGAGCAAATTATATCTCGCTGGATGTCTCCACCAGAGCTTTATACTTTTCTTTTAGCTTCATAGATATTTCTCTTTTACAAAACAGAAAAATAAAAATAAAAAATAGAACTAGTTTAGAACTTACAGTAAACGGTAAGACACGTTTTTTTTCTTTTTTGAGTCTAAGAGACATTCTTTTGTACTCGTGCATGGCACCCCGACAGGGTGGGCCGGGCGCCCGGGCCTGGCCTGTTGCGCAACGCCCCAACACTGGTCAAGATCCCCATACAACCAGCGGTTTGGTCTCGGTCGGAGCGGAGCGAAACCTATAACTACAGACCGAGGGCTGACCCCCGAGCTTGCCGGCGGCGGCCGAGCGACCAACGCAGTTGGTGGTAAGCGATCCGAAACCATGCATTCGTACCTCACTGGCTTCTTCACTAACCCGGGCCGTGTGCGTATAACCCTAGGTATCGGCGGATTCCGTGCTGCGGTGCTGCCGTCGCCAGGGGTGGAGCCAGGTGAGGAGAAAAGTTGAGGTACTGTGCTACACTACGTCGTTCGGTCGGTGTAGTTAACCTGCTCGCTCTGGAGTTCGATACCTTCGGTAGAAGCGCGGAGCCATATTCAATGCGCCTCTGTTAGAGCATAGTTTTTTTTTTGCAAAGATAGTTAATGCTTGGTGTAACTTTTGACACACGGTGGTCGTAAATTAGTGAAGCATTAATTACTACATTACTCTTCCTTTATGTTTGAATATTTAGAAAGAACTTAGACATCAATGTGTAGTGAACTGAATGCTGATGATATATTTGCTGAGGCGAGTGCCTTGGCAGGCCACTAGCCAAATATTAGCTGTTTGTTCGTCTTTATCCGATTTCCTCCGCGGACAAAAAAAAAATCAATCCAGTAGAGCTTGCCACACTGATGCTATCCGTCCATTTGTCCGTGGACATGCCAAATTGTAGCCAAATTTGGTATTGGTTTGGCAAGCCGGACATTGTGCGCGGACATATGCATGTCATTAGTTTTTGTAAAAAAATAAGCAAATTAATTTTGTTTCACTCTATGCTCACGGTGCCTCATGGAAATTGGGATAGAAATAAAGCAAAGTATTACCACTCTACTATGCATACGTAGAGTTTAAAAGTTAATTGGGACGAAAATAGAGACAATTATATCTCGCTGGATGTCTCCACCAGAGCTTTATACTTTTCTTTTAGCTTAATAGATATTTCTCTTTTACAAAAAAGAAAAATAAAAATTAAAAATAGTACTAGTTTAGAACTTACAGTAAACGGTAAGACACGTTTTTTTTTTCTTTTTTGAGTCTAAGAGACGTTCTTTTGTACTCGTGCATGGCACCCCGACAGGGTGGGCCGGGCGCCCGGGCCAGGCCAGTTGCGCAACGCCCCAACACTGGTCAAGATCCCCATACAACCAGCGGTTTGGTCTCGGTCGGAGCGGAGCGAAACCTATAACTACGGACCGAGGGCTGACCCCCGAGCTTGTCGGCGGCGGCCGAGCGACCAACGCAGTTGGTGGTAAGCGATCCGAAACCGAGCATTCGTACCTCACTGGCTTCTTCACTAACCCGGGCCGTGCGCATATAACCCTAGGTATCGGCGGATTCCGTGCTGCGGTGCTGCCGTCGCCAGGGGTGGAGCCAGGTGAGGAAAAAAGTTGAGATACTGTGCTACACTACCTCATTCGGTCGGTGTAGTTAACCTGCTCGCTCTGGAGTTCGATACCTTCGGTAGAAAGGCCGAGCCGTATTCAATGCGCCTATGTTAGAGCATAGTTTTTTTTTGCAAAGATAGTTAATGTTTGGTGTAACTTTTGACACACGGTGGTCGTAAATTAGTGAAGAATTAATTACTACATTACTGGTCCTTTATGTTTGAATATTTAGGAAGAACTTAGACATCAATGTGTAGTGAACTGAATGCTGATGATATATTTGCTGAGGCGAGTGCCTTGGCAGGCCACTAGGCTGGCCACTAGCCAAATATTAGCTATTTGTTCGTCTTTATCCGATTTCCTCCGCGGACAAAAAAAAAATCAATCCAATAGAGCTTGCCACATTGATGCTATCCGTCCATTTGTCCGTGGACATGCCAAATTGTAGCCAAATTTGGTATTGGTTTGGCAAGCCGGACATTGTCCGCGGACATCTGCATGTCATTAGTTTTGGTTAAAAAATAAGCACATTAATTTTGTTTGTCTCTATGCTCACGGTGCCTCATGGAAATTGGGATAGAAATAAAGCAAAGTATTACCACTCTACTATGCATGCGTAGAGTTAAAAAGTTAATTGGGACGAAAATAGAGCAAATTATATCTCGCTCGATGTCTCCACCAGAGCTTTATACTTTTCTTTTAGCTTAATAGATATCTCTCTTTTACAAATGAGAAAAATAAAAATAAAAAATAGTACTAGTTTAGAACTAACAGTAAACGGTAAGACACGTTTTTTTTTCTTTTTTGAGTGTAAGAGACGTTCTTTTGTACTCGTGCATGGCACCCCGACAGGGTGGGCCGGGCGCCCGGGCCTGGCCTGTTGCGCAACGCCCCAACACTGGTCAAGATCCCCATACAGCTAGCGGTTTGGTCTCGGTCGGAGCGGAGCGAAACCTATAACTACGGATCGACGGCTGACCCCCGAGCTTGGCGGCGGCGGCCGAGCGACCAACGCAGTTGGTGGTAAGCGATCCGAAACCATGCATTCGTACCTCACTGGCTTCTTCACTAACCCGGGCCGTGCGCGTATAACCCTAGGTATCGGCGGATTCCGTGCTGCGGTGCTGCCGTCGCCAGGGGCGGAGCCAGGCGAGGAGAAAAGTTGAGGTACTGTGCTACACTACCTCGTTCGGTCGGCGTAGTTAACCTGCTAGCTCTGGAGTTCGATACCTTCGGTAGAAACGCGGAGCCGTATTCAATGCGCCTCTGTTAGAGCATTGTTTTTTTTTTGCAAGGATAGTTAATGTTTGGTGTATCTTCTGACACGCGGTGGTCGTAAATTAGTGAAGCATTAATTACTGCATTACTGGTCCTTTATGTTTGAATATTTAGAAAGAACTTAGACATCAATGTGTAGTGAACTGAATGCTGGTGATATATGTGCTGAGGCGAGTGGCAGGCCACTAGCCAAATATTAGCTGTTTGTTCGTCTTTATCCGATTTCCTCCGCGGACAAAAAAAAAATCAATCCAGTATGTTTCAAATTAGTGCATTTTCATAAATTACTATAGTTTTTCTGTTTTTGTACATGTACTTTCAATTTTCAGTTTGTTCGTGAAGCACAATATGTCAAAACCCTCTGATATGCCAACCGATGCAACAAAAGTGCCGGAAGAGTCTCCTGATGTGACAATTGGTGTTCATGTGCAATGGTGCGGGACAAATTATCCTGTGGGTGTAAGACCAGATGGAAACATACGGGAGTTGAAGCGACGAACATATGAGCTGGCCACTTGGCGGCGGCGGCCGAGCGACCAACGCAGTTGGTGGTAAGCGATCCGAAACCATGCATTCGTACCTCACTGGCTTCTTCACTAACCCGGGCCGTGCGCGTATAACCCTAGGTATCGGCGGATTCCGTGCTGCGGTGCTGCCGTCGCCAGGGGCGGAGCCAGGCGAGGAGAAAAGTTGAGGTACTGTGCTACACTACCTCGTTCGGTCGGCGTAGTTAACCTGCTAGCTCTGGAGTTCGATACCTTCGGTAGAAACGCGGAGCCGTATTCAATGCGCCTCTGTTAGAGCATAGTTTTTTTTTTTGCAAGGATAGTTAATGTTTGGTGTATCTTCTGACACGCGGTGGTCGTAAATTAGTGAAGGATTAATTACTGCATTACTGGTCCTTTATGTTTGAATATTTAGAAAGAACTTAGACATCAATGTGTAGTGAACTGAATGCTGGTGATATATGTGCTGAGGCGAGTGGCAGGCCACTAGCCAAATATTAGCTGTTTGTTCGTCTTTATCCGATTTCCTCCGCGGACAAAAAAAAAATCAATCCAGTATGTTTCAAATTAGTGCATTTTCATAAATTACTATAGTTTTTCTGTTTTTGTACATGTACTTTCAATTTTCAGTTTGTTCGTGAAGCACAATATGTCAAAACCCTCTGATATGCCAACCGATGCAACAAAAGTGCCGGAAGAGTCTCCTGATGTGACAATTGGTGTTCATGTGCAATGGTGCGGGACAAATTATCCTGTGGGTGTAAGACCAGATGGAAACATACGGGAGTTGAAGCGACGAACATATGAGCTGGCCACTTGGCGGCGGCGGCCGAGCGACCAACGCAGTTGGTGGTAAGCGATCCGAAACCATGCATTCGTACCTCACTGGCTTCTTCACTAACCCGGGCCGTGCGCGTATAACCCTAGGTATCGGCGGATTCCGTGCTGCGGTGCTGCCGTCGCCAGGGGCGGAGCCAGGCGAGGAGAAAAGTTGAGGTACTGTGCTACACTACCTCGTTCGGTCGGCGTAGTTAACCTGCTAGCTCTGGAGTTCGATACCTTCGGTAGAAACGCGGAGCCGTATTCAATGCGCCTCTGTTAGAGCATTGTTTTTTTTTTGCAAGGATAGTTAATGTTTGGTGTATCTTGTGACACGCGGTGGTCGTAAATTAGTGAAGGATTAATTACTGCATTACTGGTCCTTTATGTTTGAATATTTAGAAAGAACTTAGACATCAATGTGTAGTGAACTGAATGCTGGTGATATATGTGCTGAGGCGAGTGGCAGGCCACTAGCCAAATATTAGCTGTTTGTTCGTCTTTATCCGATTTCCTCCGCGGACAAAAAAAAAATCAATCCAGTATGTTTCAAATTAGTGCATTTTCATAAATTACTATAGTTTTTCTGTTTTTGTACATGTACTTTCAATTTTCAGTTTGTTCGTGAAGCACAATATGTCAAAACCCTCTGATATGCCAACCGATGCAACAAAAGTGCCGGAAGAGTCTCCTGATGTGACAATTGGTGTTCATGTGCAATGGTGCGGGACAAATTATCCTGTGGGTGTAAGACCAGATGGAAACATACGGGAGTTGAAGCGACGAACATATGAGCTGGCCACTTGGCGGCGGCGGCCGAGCGACCAACGCAGTTGGTGGTAAGCGATCCGAAACCATGCATTCGTACCTCACTGGCTTCTTCACTAACCCGGGCCGTGCGCGTATAACCCTAGGTATCGGCGGATTCCGTGCTGCGGTGCTGCCGTCGCCAGGGGCGGAGCCAGGCGAGGAGAAAAGTTGAGGTACTGTGCTACACTACCTCGTTCGGCCGGCGTAGTAAACCTGCTAGCTCTGGAGTTCGATACCTTCGGTAGAAACGCGGAGCCGTATTCAATGCGCCTCTGTTAGAGCATAGTTTTTTTTTTGCAAGGATAGTTAATGTTTGGTGTATCTTCTGACACGCGGTGGTCGTAAATTAGTGAAGGATTAATTACTGCATTACTGGTCCTTTATGTTTGAATATTTAGAAAGAACTTAGACATCAATGTGTAGTGAACTGAATGCTGATGATATATGTGCTGAGGCGAGTGCCTTGGCAGGCCACTAGCCAAATATTAGCTGTTTGTTCGTCTTTACCCGATTTCCTCCGCGGACAAAAAAAAATCAATCCAGTATGTTTCAAATTAGTGCATTTTCATAAATTACTATAGTTTTTCTGTTTTTGTACATGTACTTTCAATTTTCAGTTTGTTCGTGAAGCACAATATGTCAAAACCCTCTGATATGCCAACCGATGCAACAAAAGTGCCGGAAGAGTCTCCTGATGTGACAATTGGTGTTCATGTGCAATGGTGCGGGACAAATTATCCTGTGGGTGTAAGACCAGATGGAAACATACGGGAGTTGAAGCGACGAACATATGAGCTGGCCACTTGGCGGCGGCGGCCGAGCGACCAACGCAGTTGGTGGTAAGCGATCCGAAACCATGCATTCGTACCTCACTGGCTTCTTCATTAACCCGGGCCGTGCGCGTATAACCCTAGGTATCGGCGGATTCCGTGCTGCGGTGCTGCCGTCGCCAGGGGCGGAGCCAGGCGAGGAGAAAAGTTGAGGTACTGTGCTACACTACCTCGTTCGGCCGGCGTAGTAAACCTGCTAGCTCTGGAGTTCGATACCTTCGGTAGAAACGCGGAGCCGTATTCAATGCGCCTCTGTTAGAGCATAGTTTTTTTTTTGCAAGGATAGTTAATGTTTGGTGTATCTTCTGACACGCGGTGGTCGTAAATTAGTGAAGGATTAATTACTGCATTACTGGTCCTTTATGTTTGAATATTTAGAAAGAACTTAGACATCAATGTGTAGTGAACTGAATGCTGATGATATATGTGCTGAGGCGAGTGCCTTGGCAGGCCACTAGCCAAATATTAGCTGTTTGTTCGTCTTTACCCGATTTCCTCCGCGGACAAAAAAAAATCAATCCAGTATGTTTCAAATTAGTGCATTTTCATAAATTACTATAGTTTTTCTGTTTTTGTACATGTACTTTCAATTTTCAGTTTGTTCGTGAAGCACAATATGTCAAAACCCTCTGATATGCCAACCGATGCAACAAAAGTGCCGGAAGAGTCTCCTGATGTGACAATTGGTGTTCATGTGCAATGGTGCGGGACAAATTATCCTGTGGGTGTAAGACCAGATGGAAACATACGGGAGTTGAAGCGACGAACATATGAGCTGGCCACTTGGCGGCGGCGGCCGAGCGACCAACGCAGTTGGTGGTAAGCGATCCGAAACCATGCATTCGTACCTCACTGGCTTCTTCACTAACCCGGGCCGTGCGCGTATAACCCTAGGTATCAGCGGATTCCGTGCTGCGGTGCTGCCGTCGCCAGGGGCGGAGCCAGGCGAGGAGAAAAGTTGAGGTACTGTGCTACACTACCTCGTTCGGCCGGCGTAGTAAACCTGCTAGCTCTGGAGTTCGATACCTTCGGTAGAAACGCGGAGCCGTATTCAATGCGCCTCTGTTAGAGCATAGTTTTTTTTTTGCAAGGATAGTTAATGTTTGGTGTATCTTCTGACACGCGGTGGTCGTAAATTAGTGAAGGATTAATTACTGCATTACTGGTCCTTTATGTTTGAATATTTAGAAAGAACTTAGACATCAATGTGTAGTGAACTGAATGCTGATGATATATGTGCTGAGGCGAGTGCCTTGGCAGGCCACTAGCCAAATATTAGCTGTTTGTTCGTCTTTACCCGATTTCCTCCGCGGACAAAAAAAATCAATCCAGTATGTTTCAAATTAGTGCATTTTCATAAATTACTATAGTTTTTCTGTTTTTGTACATGTACTTTCAATTTTCAGTTTGTTCGTGAAGCACAATATGTCAAAACCCTCTGATATGCCAACCGATGCAACAAAAGTGCCGGAAGAGTCTCCTGATGTGACAATTGGTGTTCATGTGCAATGGTGCGGGACAAATTATCCTGTGGGTGTAAGACCAGATGGAAACATACGGGAGTTGAAGCGACGAACATATGAGCTGGCCACTTGGCGGCGGCGGCCGAGCGACCAACGCAGTTGGTGGTAAGCGATCCGAAACCATGCATTCGTACCTCACTGGCTTCTTCACTAACCCGGGCCGTGCGCGTATAACCCTAGGTATCAGCGGATTCCGTGCTGCGGTGCTGCCGTCGCCAGGGGCGGAGCCAGGCGAGGAGAAAAGTTGAGGTACTGTGCTACACTACCTCGTTCGGCCGGCGTAGTAAACCTGCTAGCTCTGGAGTTCGATACCTTCGGTAGAAACGCGGAGCCGTATTCAATGCGCCTCTGTTAGAGCATAGTTTTTTTTTTGCAAGGATAGTTAATGTTTGGTGTATCTTCTGACACGCGGTGGTCGTAAATTAGTGAAGGATTAATTACTGCATTACTGGTCCTTTATGTTTGAATATTTAGAAAGAACTTAGACATCAATGTGTAGTGAACTGAATGCTGATGATATATGTGCTGAGGCGAGTGCCTTGGCAGGCCACTAGCCAAATATTAGCTGTTTGTTCGTCTTTACCCGATTTCCTCCGCGGACAAAAAAAAATCAATCCAGTATGTTTCAAATTAGTGCATTTTCATAAATTACTATAGTTTTTCTGTTTTTGTACATGTACTTTCAATTTTTCAGTTTGTTCGTGAAGCACAATATGTCAAAACCCTCTGATATGCCAAGCGATGCAACAAAAGTGCCGGAAGAGTCTCCTGATGTGACAATTGGTGTTCATGTGCAATGGTGCGGGACAAATTATCCTGTGGGTGTAAGACCAGATGGAAACATACGGGAGTTGAAGCGACGAACATATGAGCTGGCCACTTGGCGGCGGCGGCCGAGCGACCAACGCAGTTGGTGGTAAGCGATCCGAAACCATGCATTCGTACCTCACTGGCTTCTTCACTAACCCGGGCCGTGCGCGTATAACCCTAGGTATCGGCGGATTCCGTGCTGCGGTGCTGCCGTCGCCAGGGGCGGAGCCAGGCGAGGAGAAAAGTTGAGGTACTGTGCTACACTACCTCGTTCGGTCGGCGTAGTTAACCTGCTAGCTCTGGAGTTCGATACCTTCGGTAGAAACGCGGAGCCGTATTCAATGCGCCTCTGTTAGAGCATTGTTTTTTTTTTGCAAGGATAGTTAATGTTTGGTGTATCTTGTGACACGCGGTGGTCGTAAATTAGTGAAGGATTAATTACTGCATTACTGGTCCTTTATGTTTGAATATTTAGAAAGAACTTAGACATCAATGTGTAGTGAACTGAATGCTGGTGATATATGTGCTGAGGCGAGTGGCAGGCCACTAGCCAAATATTAGCTGTTTGTTCGTCTTTATCCGATTTCCTCCGCGGACAAAAAAAAAATTAATCCAGTATGTTTCAAATTAGTGCATTTTCATAAATTACTATAGTTTTTCTGTTTTTGTACATGTACTTTCAATTTTCAGTTTGTTCGTGAAGCACAATATGTCAAAACCCTCTGATATGCCAACCGATGCAACAAAAGTGCCGGAAGAGTCTCCTGATGTGACAATTGGTGTTCATGTGCAATGGTGCGGGACAAATTATCCTGTGGGTGTAAGACCAGATGGAAACATACGGGAGTTGAAGCGACGAACATATGAGCTGGCCACTTGGCGGCGGCGGCCGAGCGACCAACGCAGTTGGTGGTAAGCGATCCGAAACCATGCATTCGTACCTCACTGGCTTCTTCACTAACCCGGGCCGTGCGCGTATAACCCTAGGTATCGGCGGATTCCGTGCTGCGGTGCTGCCGTCGCCAGGGGCGGAGCCAGGCGAGGAGAAAAGTTGAGGTACTGTGCTACACTACCTCGTTCGGCCGGCGTAGTAAACCTGCTAGCTCTGGAGTTCGATACCTTCGGTAGAAACGCGGAGCCGTATTCAATGCGCCTCTGTTAGAGCATAGTTTTTTTTTTGCAAGGATAGTTAATGTTTGGTGTATCTTCTGACACGCGGTGGTCGTAAATTAGTGAAGGATTAATTACTGCATTACTGGTCCTTTATGTTTGAATATTTAGAAAGAACTTAGACATCAATGTGTAGTGAACTGAATGCTGATGATATATGTGCTGAGGCGAGTGCCTTGGCAGGCCACTAGCCAAATATTAGCTGTTTGTTCGTCTTTACCCGATTTCCTCCGCGGACAAAAAAAAATCAATCCAGTATGTTTCAAATTAGTGCATTTTCATAAATTACTATAGTTTTTCTGTTTTTGTACATGTACTTTCAATTTTTCAGTTTGTTCGTGAAGCACAATATGTCAAAACCCTCTGATATGCCAAGCGATGCAACAAAAGTGCCGGAAGAGTCTCCTGATGTGACAATTGGTGTTCATGTGCAATGGTGCGGGACAAATTATCCTGTGGGTGTAAGACCAGATGGAAACATACGGGAGTTGAAGCGACGAACATATGAGCTGGCCACTTGGCGGCGGCGGCCGAGCGACCAACGCAGTTGGTGGTAAGCGATCCGAAACCATGCATTCGTACCTCACTGGCTTCTTCACTAACCCGGGCCGTGCGCGTATAACCCTAGGTATCGGCGGATTCCGTGCTGCGGTGCTGCCGTCGCCAAGGGCGGAGCCAGGCGAGGAGAAAAGTTGAGGTACTGTGCTACACTACCTCGTTCGGTCGGCGTAGTTAACCTGCTAGCTCTGGAGTTCGATACCTTCGGTAGAAACGCGGAGCCGTATTCAATGCGCCTCTGTTAGAGCATAGTTTTTTTTTTGCAAGGATAGTTAATGTTTGGTGTATCTTCTGACACGCGGTGGTCGTAAATTAGTGAAGGATTAATTACTGCATTACTGGTCCTTTATGTTTGAATATTTAGAAAGAACTTAGACATCAATGTGTAGTGAACTGAATGCTGGTGATATATGTGCTGAGGCGAGTGCCTTGGCAGGCCACTAGCCAAATATTAGCTGTTTGTTCGTCTTTAGCCGATTTCCTCCGCGGACAAAAAAAAAATCAATCCAGTATGTTTCAAATTAGTGCATTTTCATAAATTACTATAGTTTTTCTGTTTTTGTACATGTACTTTCAATTTTCAGTTTGTTCGTGAAGCACAATATGTCAAAACCCTCTGATATGCCAAGCGATGCAACAAAAGTGCCGGAAGAGTCTCCTGATGTGACAATTGGTGTTCATGTGCAATGGTGCGGGACAAATTATCATGTGGGTGTAAGACCAGATGGAAACATACGGGAGTTGAAGCGACGAACATATGAGCTGGCCACTTGGCGGCGGCGGCCGAGCGACCAACGCAGTTGGTGGTAAGCGATCCGAAACCATGCATTCGTACCTCACTGGCTTCTTCACTAACCCGGGCCGTGCGCGTATAACCCTAGGTATCGGCGGATTCCGTGCTGCGGTGCTGCCGTCGCCAGGGGCGGAGCCAGGCGAGGAGAAAAGTTGAGGTACTGTGCTACACTACCTCGTTCGGTCGGCGTAGTTAACCTGCTAGCTCTGGAGTTCGATACCTTCGGTACAAACGCGGAGCCGTATTCAATGCGCCTCTGTTAGAGCATAGTTTTTTTTTTTGCAAGGATAGTTAATGTTTGGTGTATCTTCTGACACGCGGTGGTCGTAAATTAGTGAAGGATTAATTACTGCATTACTGGTCCTTTATGTTTGAATATTTAGAAAGAACTTAGACATCAATGTGTAGTGAACTGAATGCTGGTGATATATGTGCTGAGGCGAGTGCCTTGGCAGGCCACTAGCCAAATATTAGCTGTTTGTTCGTCTTTATCCGATTTCCTCCGCGGACAAAAAAAAAATCAATCCAGCATGTTTCAAATTAGTGCATTTTCATAAATTACTATAGTTTTTCTGTTTTTGTACATGTACTTTCAATTTTTAGTTTGTTCGTGAAGCACAATATGTCAAAACCCTCTGATATGCCAATCGATGCAACAAAAGTGCCGGAAGAGTCTCCTGATGTGACAATTGGTGTTCATGTGCAATGGTGCGGGACAAATTATCCTGTGGGTGTAAGACCAGATGGAAACATACGGGAGTTGAAGCGACGAACATATGAGCTGGCCACTTGGCGGCGGCGGCCGAGCGACCAACGCAGTTGGTGGTAAGCGATCCGAAACCATGCATTCGTACCTCACTGGCTTCTTCACTAACCCGGGCCGTGCGCGTATAACCCTAGGTATCGGCGGATTCCGTGCTGCGGTGCTGCCGTCGCCAGGGGCGGAGCCAGGCGAGGAGAAAAGTTGAGGTACTGTGCTACACTACCTCGTTCGGTCGGCGTAGTTAACCTGCTAGCTCTGGAGTTCGATACCTTCGGTAGAAACGCGGAGCCGTATTCAATGCGCCTCTGTTAGAGCATAGTTTTTTTTTTGCAAGGATAGTTAATGTTTGGTGTATCTTGTGACACGCGGTGGTCGTAAATTACTGAAGGATTAATTACTGCATTACTGGTCCTTTATGTTTGAATATTTAGAAAGAACTTAGACATCAATGTGTAGTGAACTGAATGCTGATGATATATGTCCTGAGGCGAGTGCCTTGGCAGGCCACTAGCCAAATATTAGCTGTTTGTTCGTCTTTACCCGATTTCCTCCGCGGACAAAAAAAAATCAATCCAGTATGTTTCAAATTAGTGCATTTTCATAAATTACTATAGTTTTTCTGTTTTTGTACATGTACTTTCAATTTTCAGTTTGTTCGTGAAGCACAATATGTCAAAACCCTCTGATATGCCAAGCGATGCAACAAAAGTGCCGGAAGAGTCTCCTGATGTGACAATTGGTGTTCATGTGCACTGGTGCGGGACAAATTATCATGTGGGTGTAAGACCAGATGGAAACATACGGGAGTTGAAGCGACGAACATATGAGCTGGCCACTTGGCGGCGGCGGCCGAGCGACCAACGCAGTTGGTGGTAAGCGATCCGAAACCATGCATTCGTACCTCACTGGCTTCTTCACTAACCCGGGCCGTGCGCGTATAACCCTAGGTATCGGCGGATTCCGTGCTGCGGTGCTGCCGTCGCCAGGGGCGGAGCCAGGCGAGGAGAAAAGTTGAGGTACTGTGCTACACTACCTCGTTCGGCCGGCGTAGTAAACCTGCTAGCTCTGGAGTTCGATACCTTCGGTAGAAACGCGGAGCCGTATTCAATGCGCCTCTGTTAGAGCATAGTTTTTTTTTTGCAAGGATAGTTAATGTTTGGTGTATCTTGTGACACGCGGTGGTCGTAAATTACTGAAGGATTAATTACTGCATTACTGGTCCTTTATGTTTGAATATTTAGAAAGAACTTAGACATCAATGTGTAGTGAACTGAATGCTGATGATATATGTGCTGAGGCGAGTGCCTTGGCAGGCCACTAGCCAAATATTAGCTGTTTGTTCGTCTTTACCCGATTTCCTCCGCGGACAAAAAAAAATCAATCCAGTATGTTTCAAATTAGTGCATTTTCATAAATTACTATAGTTTTTCTGTTTTTGTACATGTACTTTCAATTTTCAGTTTGTTCGTGAAGCACAATATGTCAAAACCCTCTGATATGCCAAGCGATGCAACAAAAGTGCCGGAAGAGTCTCCTGATGTGACAATTGGTGTTCATGTGCAATGGTGCGGGACAAATTATCATGTGGGTGTAAGACCAGATGGAAACATACGGGAGTTGAAGCGACGAACATATGAGCTGGCCACTTGGCGGCGGCGGCCGAGCGACCAACGCAGTTGGTGGTAAGCGATCCGAAACCATGCATTCGTACCTCACTGGCTTCTTCACTAACCCGGGCCGTGCGCGTATAACCCTAGGTATCGGCGGATTCCGTGCTGCGGTGCTGCCGTCGCCAGGGGCGGAGCCAGGCGAGGAGAAAAGTTGAGGTACTGTGCTACACTACCTCGTTCGGTCGGCGTAGTTAACCTGCTAGCTCTGGAGTTCGATACCTTCGGTACAAACGCGGAGCCGTATTCAATGCGCCTCTGTTAGAGCATAGTTTTTTTTTTTGCAAGGATAGTTAATGTTTGGTGTATCTTCTGACACGCGGTGGTCGTAAATTAGTGAAGGATTAATTACTGCATTACTGGTCCTTTATGTTTGAATATTTAGAAAGAACTTAGACATCAATGTGTAGTGAACTGAATGCTGGTGATATATGTGCTGAGGCGAGTGCCTTGGCAGGCCACTAGCCAAATATTAGCTGTTTGTTCGTCTTTATCCGATTTCCTCCGCGGACAAAAAAAAAATCAATCCAGCATGTTTCAAATTAGTGCATTTTCATAAATTACTATAGTTTTTCTGTTTTTGTACATGTACTTTCAATTTTTAGTTTGTTCGTGAAGCACAATATGTCAAAACCCTCTGATATGCCAATCGATGCAACAAAAGTGCCGGAAGAGTCTCCTGATGTGACAATTGGTGTTCATGTGCAATGGTGCGGGACAAATTATCCTGTGGGTGTAAGACCAGATGGAAACATACGGGAGTTGAAGCGACGAACATATGAGCTGGCCACTTGGCGGCGGCGGCCGAGCGACCAACGCAGTTGGTGGTAAGCGATCCGAAACCATGCATTCGTACCTCACTGGCTTCTTCACTAACCCGGGCCGTGCGCGTATAACCCTAGGTATCGGCGGATTCCGTGCTGCGGTGCTGCCGTCGCCAGGGGCGGAGCCAGGCGAGGAGAAAAGTTGAGGTACTGTGCTACACTACCTCGTTCGGTCGGCGTAGTTAACCTGCTAGCTCTGGAGTTCGATACCTTCGGTAGAAACGCGGAGCCGTATTCAATGCGCCTCTGTTAGAGCATAGTTTTTTTTTTGCAAGGATAGTTAATGTTTGGTGTATCTTGTGACACGCGGTGGTCGTAAATTACTGAAGGATTAATTACTGCATTACTGGTCCTTTATGTTTGAATATTTAGAAAGAACTTAGACATCAATGTGTAGTGAACTGAATGCTGATGATATATGTCCTGAGGCGAGTGCCTTGGCAGGCCACTAGCCAAATATTAGCTGTTTGTTCGTCTTTACCCGATTTCCTCCGCGGACAAAAAAAAATCAATCCAGTATGTTTCAAATTAGTGCATTTTCATAAATTACTATAGTTTTTCTGTTTTTGTACATGTACTTTCAATTTTCAGTTTGTTCGTGAAGCACAATATGTCAAAACCCTCTGATATGCCAAGCGATGCAACAAAAGTGCCGGAAGAGTCTCCTGATGTGACAATTGGTGTTCATGTGCACTGGTGCGGGACAAATTATCATGTGGGTGTAAGACCAGATGGAAACATACGGGAGTTGAAGCGACGAACATATGAGCTGGCCACTTGGCGGCGGCGGCCGAGCGACCAACGCAGTTGGTGGTAAGCGATCCGAAACCATGCATTCGTACCTCACTGGCTTCTTCACTAACCCGGGCCGTGCGCGTATAACCCTAGGTATCGGCGGATTCCGTGCTGCGGTGCTGCCGTCGCCAGGGGCGGAGCCAGGCGAGGAGAAAAGTTGAGGTACTGTGCTACACTACCTCGTTCGGTCGGCGTAGTTAACCTGCTAGCTCTGGAGTTCGATACCTTCGGTAGAAACGCGGAGCCGTATTCAATGCGCCTCTGTTAGAGCATAGTTTTTTTTTTTGCAAGGATAGTTAATGTTTGGTGTATCTTCTGACACGCGGTGGTCGTAAATTAGTGAATGATTAATTACTGCATTACTGGTCCTTTATGTTTGAATATTTAGAAAGAACTTAGACATCAATGTGTAGTGAACTGAATGCTGGTGATATATGTGCTGAGGCGAGTGCCTTGGCAGGCCACTAGCCAAATATTAGCTGTTTGTTCGTCTTTACCCGATTTCCTCCGCGGAAAAAAAAAATCAATCCAGTATGTTTCAAATTAGTGCATTTTCATAAATTACTATAGTTTTTCTGTTTTTGTACATGTACTTTCAATTTTCAGTTTGTTCGTGAAGCACAATATGTCAAAACCCTCTGATATGCCAATCGATGCAACAAAAGTGCCGGAAGAGTCTCCTGATTTGACAATTGGTGTTCATGTGCAATGGTGCGGGACAAATTATCCTGTGGGTGTAAGACCAGATGGAAACATACGGGAGTTGAAGCGACGAACATATCAGCTGGCCACTTGGCGGCGGCGGCCGAGCGACCAACGCAGTTGGTGGTAAGCGATCCGAAACCATGCATTCGTACCTCACTGGCTTCTTCACTAACCCGGGCCGTGCGCGTATAACCCTAGGTATCGGCGGATTCCGTGCTGCGGTGCTGCCGTCGCCAGGGGCGGAGCCAGGCGAGGAGAAAAGTTGAGGTACTGTGCTACACTACCTCGTTCGGTCGGCGTAGTTAACCTGCTAGCTCTGGAGTTCGATACCTTCGGTAGAAACGCGGAGCCGTATTCAATGCGCCTCTGTTAGAGCATAGCATTTTTTTTGCAAGGATAGTTAATGTTTGGTGTATCTTCTGACACGCGGTGGTCGTAAATTAGTGAAGGATTAATTACTGCATTACTGGTCCTTTATGTTTGAATATTTAGAAAGAACTTAGACATCAATGTGTAGTGAACTGAATGCTGATGATATATGTGCTGAGGCGAGTGCCTTGGCAGGCCACTAGCCAAATATTAGCTGTTTGTTCGTCTTTACCCAATTTCCTCCGCGGACAAAAAAAAAATCAATCCAGTATGTTTCAAATTAGTGCATTTTCAGAAATTACTATAGTTTTTCTGTTTTTGTACATGTACTTTCAATTTTCAGTTTGTTCGTGAAGCACAATATGTCAAAACCCTCTGATATGCCAATCGATGCAACAAAAGTGCCGGAAGAGTCTCCTGATGTGACAATTGGTGTTCATGTGCAATGGTGCGGGACAAATTATCCTGTGGGTGTAAGACCAGATGGAAACATACGGGAGTTGAAGCGACGAACATATGAGCTGGCCACTTGGCGGCGGCGGCCGAGCGACCAACGCAGTTGGTGGTAAGCGATCCGAAACCATGCATTCGTACCTCACTGGCTTCTTCACTAACCCGGGCCGTGCGCGTATAACCCTAGGTATCGGCGGATTCCGTGCTGCGGTGCTGCCGTCGCCAGGGGCGGAGCCAGGCGAGGAGAAAAGTTGAGGTACTGTGCTACACTACCTCGTTCGGTCGGCGTAGTTAACCCGCTAACTCTGGAGTTCGATACCTTCGGTAGAAACGCGGAGCCGTATTCAATGCGCCTCTGTTAGAGCATAGTTTTTTTTTTGCAAGGATAGTTAATGTTTGGTGTATCTTGTGACACGCGGTGGTCGTAAATTACTGAAGGATTAATTACTGCATTACTGGTCCTTTATGTTTGAATATTTAGAAAGAACTTAGACATCAATGTGTAGTGAACTGAATGCTGATGATATATGTCCTGAGGCGAGTGCCTTGGCAGGCCACTAGCCAAATATTAGCTGTTTGTTCGTCTTTACCCGATTTCCTCCGCGGACAAAAAAAAATCAATCCAGTATGTTTCAAATTAGTGCATTTTCATAAATTACTATAGTTTTTCTGTTTTTGTACATGTACTTTCAATTTTCAGTTTGTTCGTGAAGCACAATATGTCAAAACCCTCTGATATGCCAAGCGATGCAACAAAAGTGCCGGAAGAGTCTCCTGATGTGACAATTGGTGTTCATGTGCACTGGTGCGGGACAAATTATCATGTGGGTGTAAGACCAGATGGAAACATACGGGAGTTGAAGCGACGAACATATGAGCTGGCCACTTGGCGGCGGCGGCCGAGCGACCAACGCAGTTGGTGGTAAGCGATCCGAAACCATGCATTCGTACCTCACTGGCTTCTTCACTAACCCGGGCCGTGCGCGTATAACCCTAGGTATCGGCGGATTCCGTGCTGCGGTGCTGCCGTCGCCAGGGGCGGAGCCAGGCGAGGAGAAAAGTTGAGGTACTGTGCTACACTACCTCGTTCGGTCGGCGTAGTTAACCTGCTAGCTCTGGAGTTCGATACCTTCGGTAGAAACGCGGAGCCGTATTCAATGCGCCTCTGTTAGAGCATAGTTTTTTTTTTTGCAAGGATAGTTAATGTTTGGTGTATCTTCTGACACGCGGTGGTCGTAAATTAGTGAATGATTAATTACTGCATTACTGGTCCTTTATGTTTGAATATTTAGAAAGAACTTAGACATCAATGTGTAGTGAACTGAATGCTGGTGATATATGTGCTGAGGCGAGTGCCTTGGCAGGCCACTAGCCAAATATTAGCTGTTTGTTCGTCTTTACCCGATTTCCTCCGCGGAAAAAAAAAATCAATCCAGTATGTTTCAAATTAGTGCATTTTCATAAATTACTATAGTTTTTCTGTTTTTGTACATGTACTTTCAATTTTCAGTTTGTTCGTGAAGCACAATATGTCAAAACCCTCTGATATGCCAATCGATGCAACAAAAGTGCCGGAAGAGTCTCCTGATTTGACAATTGGTGTTCATGTGCAATGGTGCGGGACAAATTATCCTGTGGGTGTAAGACCAGATGGAAACATACGGGAGTTGAAGCGACGAACATATCAGCTGGCCACTTGGCGGCGGCGGCCGAGCGACCAACGCAGTTGGTGGTAAGCGATCCGAAACCATGCATTCGTACCTCACTGGCTTCTTCACTAACCCGGGCCGTGCGCGTATAACCCTAGGTATCGGCGGATTCCGTGCTGCGGTGCTGCCGTCGCCAGGGGCGGAGCCAGGCGAGGAGAAAAGTTGAGGTACTGTGCTACACTACCTCGTTCGGTCGGCGTAGTTAACCTGCTAGCTCTGGAGTTCGATACCTTCGGTAGAAACGCGGAGCCGTATTCAATGCGCCTCTGTTAGAGCATAGCATTTTTTTTGCAAGGATAGTTAATGTTTGGTGTATCTTCTGACACGCGGTGGTCGTAAATTAGTGAAGGATTAATTACTGCATTACTGGTCCTTTATGTTTGAATATTTAGAAAGAACTTAGACATCAATGTGTAGTGAACTGAATGCTGATGATATATGTGCTGAGGCGAGTGCCTTGGCAGGCCACTAGCCAAATATTAGCTGTTTGTTCGTCTTTACCCAATTTCCTCCGCGGACAAAAAAAAAATCAATCCAGTATGTTTCAAATTAGTGCATTTTCAGAAATTACTATAGTTTTTCTGTTTTTGTACATGTACTTTCAATTTTCAGTTTGTTCGTGAAGCACAATATGTCAAAACCCTCTGATATGCCAATCGATGCAACAAAAGTGCCGGAAGAGTCTCCTGATGTGACAATTGGTGTTCATGTGCAATGGTGCGGGACAAATTATCCTGTGGGTGTAAGACCAGATGGAAACATACGGGAGTTGAAGCGACGAACATATGAGCTGGCCACTTGGCGGCGGCGGCCGAGCGACCAACGCAGTTGGTGGTAAGCGATCCGAAACCATGCATTCGTACCTCACTGGCTTCTTCACTAACCCGGGCCGTGCGCGTATAACCCTAGGTATCGGCGGATTCCGTGCTGCGGTGCTGCCGTCGCCAGGGGCGGAGCCAGGCGAGGAGAAAAGTTGAGGTACTGTGCTACACTACCTCGTTCGGTCGGCGTAGTTAACCCGCTAACTCTGGAGTTCGATACCTTCGGTAGAAACGCGGAGCCGTATTCAATGCGCCTCTGTTAGAGCATAGTTTTTTTTTTGCAAGGATAGTTAATGTTTGGTGTATCTTCTGACACGCGGTGGTCGTAAATTAGTGAAGGATTAATTACTGCATTACTGGTCCTTTATGTTTGAATATTTAGAAAGAACTTAGACATCAATGTGTAGTGAACTGAATGCTGATGATATATGTGCTGAGGCGAGTGCCTTGGCAGGCCACTAGCCAAATATTAGCTGTTTGTTCGTCTTTATCCGATTTCCTCCGCGGACAAAAAAAAATCAATCCAGTATGTTTCAAATTAGTGCATTTTCATAAATTACTATAGTTTTTCTGTTTTTGTACATGTACTTTCAATTTTCAGTTTGTTCGTGAAGCACAATATGTCAAAACCCTCTGATATGCGAATCGATGCAACTAAAGTGCCGGAAGAGTCTCCTGATGTGACAATTGGTGTTCATGTGCAATGGTGCGGGACAAATTATCCTGTGGGTGTAAGACCAGATGGAAACATACGGGAGTTGAAGCGACGAACATATGAGCTGGCCACTTGGCGGCGGCGGCCGAGCGACCAACGCAGTTGGTGGTAAGCGATCCGAAACCATGCATTCGACCTCACTGGCTTCTTCACTAACCCGGGCCGTGCGCGTATAACCCTAGGTATCGGTGGATTCCGTGCTGCGGTGCTGCCGTCGCCAGGGGCGGAGCCAGGCGAGGAGAAAAGTTGAGGTACTGTGCTACACTACCTCGTTCGGTCGGCGTAGTTAACCTGCTAGCTCTGGAGTTCGATACTTTTGGTAGAAACGCGGAGCCGTATTCAATGCGCCTCTGTTAGAGCATAGTTTTTTTTTTGCAAGGATAGTTAATGTTTGGTGTATCTTCTGACACGCGGTGGTCGTAAATTAGTGAAGGATTAATTACTGCATTACTGATCCTTTATGTTTGAATATTTAGAAAGAACTTAGACATCAATGTGTAGTGAACTGAATGCTGATGATATATGTGCTGAGGCGAGTGCCTTGGCAGGCCACTAGCCAAATATTAGCTGTTTGTTCGTCTTTATCCGATTTCCTCCGCGGACAAAAAAAAATCAATCCAGTATGTTTCAAATTAGTGCATTTTCATAAATTACTATAGTTTTTCTGTTTTTGTACATGTACTTTCAATTTTCAGTTTGTTCGTGAAGCACAATATGTCAAAACCCTCTGATATGCCAATCGATGCAACAAAAGTGCCGGAAGAGTCTCCTGATGTGACAATTGGTGTTCATGTGCAATGGTGCGGGACAAATTATCCTGTGGGTGTAAGACCAGATGGAAACATACGGGAGTTGAAGCGACGAACATATGAGCTGGCCGGGCTTACTTCAAAAAAGCAAAAACATATGGATCATATGGACAAGGAGCTCGAAGATCATTATCTTGTTTCCTCGCTTCAACCCCCCCTTAAAACAGACCTCATTGGGTAATCTTTTATCGCCCCCTAGTTACAAATCTATCTAAATACTTGTGCATTGCTAGGGATAATAAAAATTAAACTAGTTGTTATAGATAAATTAGACTAAAAACAATTACTCCCTCCATCCCATATTGAGTGACTCAAATTTGCCCAAATATAGATGTATCTATGCTTAAAAAACGTCTAGATACATGTAATAGAAAGTCACTTAATACGGAATGGGGGGTGTATCATATATTAGCGATATTTGCTAGTAATAATATCTCCATTTCTACTGGCAAACGTCATTCCATCTCATTTTATTGCAGTATATTAGAAAGAGGTGACGGACCGTCGCCACCAATTGGCTTTTTTATAAGAGTAAACATTTTATCGCAGTAGATTAGAAAGAGGTGGCGGCGCAATGAAATTTTCAGGAGTATATTTATTAAAATTGGACAATTCTGTAGAGATTTGACGGGCGGCGACCCTAACACCCACTCTTAAGGACCTTTGCACGCTACACTACTTGGGATATCAAACTTGTGGAAACTCAACACTTTATTCACTATTTCAATGTTGGTACAACACTCTCTTTAGTGGCTACCCTACACACAACCCTACCATGGTAGCTCACTTTTCTACTTGGTGTGGTGATACGCTACTTGTGGTGATTGTGATACACCTATGAGGTGGGGGCACCCCTATTTATAAGTTGTACAAGACCATGTGGTACATCCCACTACAATTCTCTAGAATACTCTACATGTATCCTAGTTCTAGAGAATTCTCACTTATTCTTGAAACTTATCTTAACTATGTCCTTCCATGGTAAATTGCAACACTCTTCAAGTAACCTCTCAAGGCTTCTAGAATATCCATATCTTCTCATATTCACTGGAAAGCTCCTTGTAAATATCTTCTCCTCCACTAATCCAAGGTATTTTAGCATCTTCTCAAATATGCATAACTAATTCCCAATACTCTCCAATTATCCAGAATATTCTCAAGTATGCATTGCTATTTCTCAACAAATTCTAATTACAAGCTAACTCAAATGATCTTGTGTCTGTTGTATTCGCGCAATTTTCTTTTCATCATCCTACAAAATTGCAATTTTGATCTTTATTTGCAAATATTTAAAATTTGTGTAGTTTGAACAAGAAGGTGGCGGCTGAAACATATAAGAAATATTTATATGCCAAGAAACCGACCTGTACCGTGAAAGGTACAAAAGACCGCGTTGATTTTTTCGATGGTTCAAAATCAAAACTGTTCAAAGGGATATACGAAGTAGGCTGCATGGTCATAGATTGCCTTATCAAGGTCTATAAGTTAGACCAAAAGGCTGTTCTACTTCGTTCCATCGAGTTGATGAGGACTTGGCAACATCCTAATTTGGTGGTGATGGAAACTCTATACAAGACTAAATCAGTTCACCGTCTTGTGCTATCGAACACAATCAACGGGTCTTTGGAAGGATATATCAAATCAAGTAATAAAAAAGGCCAAGATGTGATTTCCAACGCCAACGGCACTTTTACGGTCTTCTTCACAGAGATGATACTGTATGTGGTTCAATTAATTTGTGTTATCTTTCCTTTCTACTCTTGTACTCCTTGATGTGCTGGATCACATGGTGAGGCGTAAAATATGCCCCAGGAAACTTTCAAGAGAAAACCTTTATCTCAAAAGTACCGGGAATGCGGAACCGCAACTGAAAATTCTTTTCGACAAAGGCAATATATTTTCCGCCCATTTTATCGCTGAAGATTACATATGATATTTTTGGAAGAGTAAAATAGACCACTAGTCTATAAACTCGCAGCGAATGAAAACTTTAGTCCATGAAGTCGGAAAATGCACACTTAAGTCCATGAACTCGAGTTAGTGGTACAGATTAGTCAAAAACAATTTAGGTAGGCTGAAAATGGACGCGTGGCATGATCTTGTAACTAGGTTCATGCCACGTGTCCACTTTTAGTGTTGCCGAACCCGTTTTGGACTAATTTGTATCATTAACATGAGTTCATTGACTTATGTGCGTTTTCTGAGTTCGTGTACTGAAATGTTCATTTCCTCTGAGTTTATGGGCTAGTGGTATATTTTACAAATAAAGGGCCTACACGTATTCCTATATCTCTAATTCTACCAACAACAATAACAACAACAACAACAACAACAACAAAGCCTTTAGTCCCAAACAAGTTGGGGTAGGCTAGAGGTGAAACCCATAAAATCTCGCAACCAACTCATGGTTCTGGCACATGGATAGCAAGCTTCCACGTAGCCCTGTCCATGGCTAGTTCTTTAGTGATACTCCAGCCCTTCAGATCTCTCTTTAAGGACTCCTCCCATGTCAAGTTTGGTCTACCCCGATCTCTCTTGACATTTTCCGCACACTTTAGCCGTCCGCTATGCACTGGAGCATCTGAAGGCCTGCGCTGGATATGCCCAAACCATCTTAAACGATGCTGGACAAGCTTCTCTACAATCGGTGCTACCCCAACTCTGTCTCGAATATCATCATTCCGGACTCGGTCCCTCCTTGTGTGGTCACACATCCACCACAACATGCGCATCTCTGCCACACCTAACTATTGAACATGTCGCCTTTTAGTCGGCCAACACTCAACACCATACAATATTGCAGGTCGAATCGGCGTCCTATAGAACTTGCCTTTTAGCTTTTGTGGCACTCTTTTGTCACAAAGAATGCCAGAAGCTTGGCGCCACTTCATCCATCCGGCTTTGATTCGATGGTTCACATCTTCATCGATGTTCCCATCCTTTTGCAGCATTGACCCCAAATATCGAAAGGTGTCCTTCTGAGGCACTACCTGCCCATCAAGGCTAACCTCCTCCTCCTCCTCGGGCGTAGTAGTACTGAAACCACACTTCATGTACTCGGTTTTAGTTCTACTAAGTCTAAACCCTTTGGATTCCAAGGTTTGTCTCCAAAGCTCTAACTTCCTATTGACCCCCGTCTGACTATCATCGACTAGCACCACATCATCCGCAAAGAGCATATACCATGGGATATCTCCTTGTATATCCCTTGTGACCTCATCCATCTCTAATTCTACCAATATAACATAAATTGTATATCACAAAAAATTATATCATTGAAAACATAACATTTGAGGTTTCTAATGATGTAATCTTTGTGATATAAAATTCATGTTAGATTGGCTAAGGATACATATAGGCCTTTTATACCGAAACGGAGGTATTAATTAGCAATACAACACTAGAGCTACTAAGCAAATCTCATTTTGTTCACCTACTGAGTGTAACTCAATTTGCAGTTGATCATCTGAATGGATCCAATGTCAAACAACTGTTGACAATCTTATGTAATGACATCAAGGCTATCTGTACTCCCTGTCACTCCGTACACAGGGACGTGGGGACAAAAGCATTCTGTAACTTCCTTGGGAATGAAGCCATAATATTCATTGGAAAAAACCTTGCAAAAACTGCAATGCATTATCCTATCAACTGGACAAATGCACAAAAAACCAAGTACCTAATTGATTTGATACCATCCAGTCCAAATGTTCGTAAGGCTATCAATGAGTGTGGAATCATGTGGCCTACAACTAAAGATGGTGATATGTGTGAGGAATTGCAACATCTCAAAAAACTTGTCGACACAGAAAATGATGAGATCAGGAAAAAGAAGCAACTCTTTCAAGAAGAGATACACCGTTTGGAAGAAAAAAAGAAGAAAATCATAAAGGAGAATGTCGAAAATGAGGAGATAAGTAAAGCGAAGCTAGAATTGATAGCAGAAGATTTAGACAAAATCCAACAGGAAGCTGATCAAGTGAGGGCGGAAATCGTTTGGAACTACGATATAAAATATCCACATGATCTAATTAGACTGACCAGAAACTTGTGGAAACATTATGACTCATATCCTCACAGCATCAAGGTAAATATCTCGATATGTTCTAATGATTTCATATTGTTTGATGAAGCGATATGGTAACATGAATTATTTGATGCCAGTCATTTTTTGGAAATAAAGACGCGATACTGGCTTCTTTGGAGAAATGGTGCCCCAACGTTTGGGTTCTCATGTACAATGCTGTCGGTTTAGGATGTAAGTGGTGGTGTTTATTAGTAATCTTGATCTCTCTTGTGGGCCTGTCACATCTTGTTTTGATATCTCTTGTTTCAAGTATGGTAGTTATAAGAAGTGCTGACCAAAGATGGTTATGATCTTGCCATGTGCATGTCATTTCAAGTACGCTAGTTTCAGTGAACTTACAGGACATGGATGAGTTTAACCTTGTCTGACATATCATGCATGTTTGATCTCTCTGAACTGTAGAGATTTTACGGGCGGCGACCCTAACACCCACTCTTGAGGACCTTTGCACACTACACTACTTGGGATATCAAACTTGTGGGAACTCACAGACTTCAAAGGTAAAATCCATCTAAATTTTTTGAGTCGTCTCTAAACTCTTTTCTTTGTCTCATTTCGAACGAATTGACTTTTATTCTTTATTCTGATCCAATTCTGTTGTTAAGAACAATTTAAAATTATGTTTACTTGTTCGGGAATGTTTTATCTTTAATTTGTTAAATCCTTAGGTTTAGACATTAATTCAGGAATTCCTATTCTTTGTTTTTTTCAAAAGTGTAGCAACATACCCTTTTTTCAACACTTTATTCACTATTTCAATGTTGGTACAACACTTTATTTAGTGGTTACCCTACACACAACCCTAACATGGTAGCTCACTTCTTTACTTGGTGTGATGATACACTACTTGTGGTGATTGTGGTACACCTATGAGGTGGGGAGCACCCCTATTTATACTTGTACAAGACCATGTGGTACATCACACTACAATTCTCTAGAATACTCTACATGTATCCTAGTTCTAGAGAATTCTCACTTATTCTTGAAACTTACCCTAACTAGGTCCTGCCATGGTAAATTGCAACACTCTTCAAGTAACCTCTCAAACCTTTTAGAATATTCATATCCTCTCTCGTGACACTAGATAGCTCCTTGTAAATATCTTCTCCTCTAATAATCCAAACTATTCTAAAATCTTCTCAAATATGCATAACCAATTCCCAACACTCTCCAATTATCCAGATTGGTCCAGAATATTCTCAAATATGCATTGCTATTTCTCAACACTCCCCCTCAATGCATACTTCCTCCTCAATGCATATTTGACTCCCAATCATCTCTTCAATGATATCCTTGGATCTTCTGAGTTCTTCCATTGCAAACTTTCGTCTTTTCTTCGTGCATTGAGTTCTTTTTAACCTCATTACATTTTTGCAGCTCAGTTCTCTTTTTTGTCCTTATCCAAACTTGACTATTTTCTATTTTCATGTATGAAGATCTCTTTTTTGTCCTTATCCAAACTTGACTATTTTCTATTTCCATGTATGAAGATATTTGAGAAAGAGAACCACGGACATATCTCGGATCTGGTGGCTAGGGCGGTGAAAACTCCCAAGCAAAAACAGGAGGAGCAAGGAGAAGATCCCAGACCCGAATGAAAGAGGAGGCTGGATGAGCTGTGGACATGGACGCCGCCGGCCGCCGGTGAAATAAGGCTCGCCCTCCAGATCTAGTTGGATCAAAACTTAAAATACCACGGGATCAACCACACAATCACATCAAACTGGTGCAACACGGAGAGATAGAAAGACGGAGAGGACGGGTCGGCGCTGCAATTCTCTCCTGGCCCGGCCGAGACGGCGGCATCCACTGCCGCCCTGCACCATTTCTGAATTGCTTCTCTCTTTCTCTGTGAACTGCCACCGTACTTATTTATTTCCTTAGGTGGAGAGAGCGACATGATTTCCGTGGAGACAGGGGTGACATGACACGCGTGTGGTGGTCGTGGCGTGGCGTGGCAGCATCATGCGCCCGCACCTGCTTAGACTATTCATCTCGTTTCTGTTCCAGGTGTAATAATAACCGTGTAACACCCAAATCGGTATGATCTGTCTGTCTGTCTGTGCGTATTCACCTCGTGGCAGTAAGATGGAAATTCGCGTTTCGCCACGCTGTCTAACGCGAGTGTTCCTTGCGGATTTGAGGATTTTGGAACGTCAGCTTAGGTTGTTATCTTCTAGTATTATCTTCAATGTCGAGTTTTTTTTTCGTCTGGTGCTTGGTTGGAGCCAGCAAACCAAACCCAACCTCATCCCAGCTAGCTGCCAAACCTTGATCCACAAAACAACAATCAAAACTCAATTCCAGCTAGTGAGAAATTAGTTACTGGTTGAAAAGTACTTTCTCGGTTCCACAATTCTCGTCGAAATATTACATGTATCTAGACGTTTTTTAAGAATAGATACATATTTGAGCCAATTTGAATCAAGAATTATGAAACGGAGCGAGCAGAGCCTAGCATGCCCATAGGTTGTTTGAGACTTTGAATCTTTTCCTCCAGCTGAGTCAAGCTGGTTTGCTTCCTTATCTCCACCTTCTCATGCTTCTTTCAGATCACTCCGCAACAGAACAAGCTAAATGAAAAAACACTGAAAATAATCAACATAAAATTACTCTTTTCTTAACATGTAAAAGCACCATGAGTTGATTGACGTGAGATGCCACTAACAAACTGGAGTGCCGCAGTACTTATTCAGAATCCATCAGGAAGTGTATTTCAAACATGACATTCACTTTTTTTATTCATCTTTCTTAGAGCATTGAGATCCTATGCTATGAACGCTCAACCTATGTCTTTAGACTTTAGGGATCGTTTTTTTTTTGACAGCATTTCTTTAGGGATTGTACTGCTTGGAACTCCAAACCATGACCTCGGCACGACTAATCTACTATTGCAAATTTGCAAGCCACATGCTGCACAGAATTAAGGAGGATCCTTGGCATTTTCACGGATTACCAAATTCTCGGTTACCCGACGCAGCAAATTCTTCCAGCAGGGCAATCAGTAGCGAGGAGGCATCTGTGTCGCAACATCGAGGGTGCTCGAGGCGGGATATACAGAATTCATAGCAACGCTGTTTTGAATCTGGGAAATAATATCAGGAAGACAGTCAGAATATGAGCTCTTCGGAAATACAAATAAAAATTTAAACAAATTGTAAAGCAGCAATGGCTTTAAATCTATTCAAAATAAACATGAGAAATAATATCTTTACATATTGTAAACTCTGCCTGACTTGAACATTCCTGAGTTAGTAATGTATGGACGTAGATGGTTTTTTCCAAGTTAGTACTATACAGTAAGGTACCCGTGCGTTGCTACGGAATAGCAATCTGACTAACAAAATTGTTAAAAAAAACATATATTTCTCTTACTTTTAATGTTTTGGTCTTTCTTCCACTGCATTGTGTGTTTTCTTCTCAACCCTCGCAACCCTTCGAGAGACATGGTATCATGTTCTATCCTCTCCATGTGCCCATCAAACAACATTGTGGGCTGGCTCTGCAATTGCTACATCATCACTCAGCTATGCTCCATTGTTGTCATTGCCTCGTTTTTATTCCATCTACGCTTTGTCATCATGACTTGCAAATCTCCTTTCTGTTTCTACTTTCAGTCACCAACACAACTACCGAATAAAACACAGCTTAAGATTTTGGATGGGGAAATTTAGAAATCATACATCAGCTTGAAGATACAAACATGCCGCCGTCAGGCTATTGGTAGCCAGCATACCTACCTACAAAAGATTGAAACAGAGCAATCAGTGTAAATCATCATGTAATATTGACACACCTCAAGCAAACACAGGTGTTGCTATGGCTACTGAAGCCATCCAGCATATGCATCGATGTTGAGAAAAAATAACAAAGAATCTTTCCGCGTTGAGAGTCAAAAGGAGAAAAAAGAAGAGAAAATATGGACGGCATGTAACTTTGAAATCTTAACAAGTTGATCATGGCCATAGAAAAATAGTTCCTTGTGGAATATCTGCAGTCAGAGTCAGCGGTTCGCGGTAACCAGCCCACAAGCTCCCCTCAGGAAGTTGGCCAATTGCTGTAGGTCTTGAGGGTCTCCCTCAACCCATGGTTGTGCTTGTTCGTCGAGAATACAAACAGACGCAAAATCTGTACAAAATTTGCATAATTTACATATCTAACTCAAAAATAGCAAAAAACAACAAATTTGCATCCGTAGGAACCTTGGATCTTTATGGATCCTTCTTACTCAATAAGCGTTCTCTAGACTTATGTAAACCTGCAGGTGTCAGATTATATCACCTTGTATGAACAACCATTTTAAGCTACGATTGTAAACAGTAAACATGAAGAAGCACAACAAGTATCCTGTGTAGAGTTTTGCGTCTTCATAGTTCAATTTCTGGTTGAGTGCCCTCTGAATTTTCCTTTCGCACTCCATATTGACCCTATTTATCATATCCTCGAGTTCTCTATCGAAATTTTCTGACCCCTTTGCTTTTCTTCTTCATATAATACTATCAAGAGCTCAGGAAGGCAACAAACACTAATGTATGTAGAAAGAAAAAATTACTAAAAAGCATAACAAGGTAAAACTAAGAATACTACTCTTTCCACCGTTGAAGAGAGTGGACCTTCGCAAGTAATCACATCCAGGTGATTTCTGTCTACAGAAACGAAGCTCTATTAATAAGGTAAGATAATTCACAACCAGACCCATTCCATATGAAAGTCGCACAATGAAATCACTACACAGGAGAGCTTTCACACCATATACATAATTAGAGCATTGGACTCTTAAAAAAAATATGAATCCGGGAATTAGCTCATGAGACGTGAATTTATCACATCTACAGAAAATGAAACAGAATGTTACACAATAGATAATGTCTGATCAATAACCATTTCTCATATTGCAAAATGGCAAGTTTGCACGTGCTAGCAGTATAACCTGGCATAAGAATTCGTTTTTGTCAAATTATGCTCTCAAAATTATAACTCAGCTACATGTATTGACAAACTGCTACGAGTATTATATTCGTTTTGTTTGTCTGCTCATCGTTAAAGGTCTATCTATGATACCGATGGACATTCATTCACACGTCACAAACTTAGGTGGACGGAGAAAGTTCTGACAATAAATAAATCATATTTGGAGGGCGCAGGGTAACTGAAAAGTTCTCAAAACTGTCGTTCATACCGGGAGGACGACTTGGACTCCAGAAGCGTACGGGACTATGGTGGCGCGGTGGATTTGGGGATGGGGAGACACCGGAGCAGGAGCCCGGGCGGCGCGTGGAGCAGATGAGGTGGAGCGCGACGGATCTGGAGGTCTGGGGGCGCCAGAGGAGGAGGGTGGGGCGGCGCAGCAAGGGATGGCGGTGGCTAGCGGAGAGGGGATTGGGATGGGGAGGGGAATACCCGATGCTCCTTCTTCTTGTTGCTCCTCCATGGCCACTTTGTCTCCCCCTGTCTTCTTCCTGTTTCTGTGCCGAATCGGAGCCCACGGGCCAAGAGTGCCTTATCTCTCTTGTTCTCGTTCTATCTCGCGGGGGCGATCGCCCTCTCGCACCCAGACCCATGTTGTTGTCAGTAGCTCACGCCATCTCACCGGCATCGGCGGTACCGCCCCAGCTCCCGCGCCGCCGCCTTCTCGTGCGCCCCGCCCGGTGCGCGGGCTTCGTCGGGCCAGCTGTGGAGTCGGCCGCGACCGTCAGCAGCAGCCGCGGCGGGGACTCACTGGCGATATGCCGGGTGCTCAAAGGCATGTGGCAGACTAGCGGCGGGTGGGGCCGCATAGACCGCGCCGGGGCCGTCGACGCCATGCTCGCCTACGCCGACGCTGGCCTCTCCACCTTCGACTTGGCCGACCACTGTATATATCCACCTGCCCCCCTTCTGAATTACTGCTACCTCCTGTCTTCTTGTGCAATCTCTCCTGGGAATTTCCACGAACACCTAGTGTGCATGTGTTTCGTCTTGTTTTCTCTGGTCAGTTGTTAGGTGCATGAAATGCTATGCACCAGTTCGATGGCCTTACTTATGCGCAAGAGTTAGGCTGTTCGTTGAAATTGGATATTGGTTTTGACTTTTGAGTGGAGCAGTAGCCAGGAGGCTATATAGTGTTCTTACTTTTGATGAGAACTGACTCTGCACCAGATCTAGTTTGTTTTTCTAGACTGAAACATGATATTGTCGACTTGATATAGAGACGCCATTGTTATTTTGGCAGATGAACCGGCAGAGGATTTGTATGGCATGTTCATCAATAGAGTACGGCGTGAGCGCCCACCTGAGATCCTAGAAGAAATCAAGGGTGAGTGATTTGTAATGATCTAAGTGCCACTGAGATGCATCCTTAGCAACTTTTCTTGCTATCTCTGATTGCTGCCGTGTTCTCTGTGGAGGCTTACAAAGTGGGTGCCACCGCTGGTGAAAATGACAAGAAGCTATGTTGAGGATAATATCACTGCGATGGTGCCCTCGACCTCCAGTTGCCTATGATTCTTTGGTTTTCCCCTCTTTTTGTGCTTCTTTTCCATCTTTGCTAATCCTATCCCTTCCACTCCCCCCGCCGGTAGCCATGATTGTGGCCTAGGTAGGTTCTTCCTTTTCTTTTTTGGTCCCTAGATGTTTGTATGCTTGTATTACGTAGATATTTTGTCGCCCTACTCGCAAGCGCTAATCCTTTTGCGTTCTCTCTGAAAAATATTTATGGATCAAGGCAAGAATTAGTCTTTTCCCCGTTGTCTCTCTGGAAATTACATACGCACGAGCCATCGGAGCGTTTTTTCACCGGAAGCCGTTGTCTTTCCTGCGATAGCCGATAGGCTAATTCTGTAGATTGATAGTACTGCTTTCAGATTTTGATACTGCCGGCAGCCATGATTGCCTAGGTAGGTTCTTCTTTTTTCTTTTCTATAGATTGCAGCTAATTCTTTATTGGTACGGTGGCTGTTTGTATTCTTGTATCTTTCAGATTTTGATACAAGTTATACATCATGTTTAGCCAGGAAAATTACTCCCAGCCCTCTCATAACTTGTATCTTTCAGATTTCAGATTTTGTATAACTTATACAACATCTGAAAGATACATATACAAAATCTGGGAAGATTTTGTATCTTTCAGATTTTGAGAGGACTGGGCTGAGAGGAAATCTGATGGGCTGATACAAGTTATACAAGTTATCCATGGTCAGTAATTGATTTGGTCATTGTTTCCGTTGCCTGTGAACAGATGTTGCACACACTCATTGGTAGTATGATTTAATTTATCAACAGGTATGCATCCTTTTTTTCTCTATTATGTTTGCCAGTTGCAGTGTTTTTATTTGTTCCTAATCAGTCCAAGGTTGAGCTCAGTCTTGAACAGATGTTGCACATACTGATTGGTAGTATGATTTAATTTATCAACAGGTATGCATCCTTTTTTCTTCTATTATGTTTGCCGGTCGCAGTGTTTTTATTTGTAGCTAATCAGTCCAAGGTTAAGCTTAGTCTTGGCCTTTTCGGAACCGGTTCCATGAAATTTGGTACATAGAAGAGCACTACAGAGTGCAGAGATACAATATGATCTTGTGAAAATCATTTGAAGGCTGCAGGTTGTAGAACCATAGCAAAAACACAGCCAATTAAGGAAATCATTGTTTGATCCAATGGTGCTGACTAGAATTGTGTTATGGACTTCTCCCCCAAACCGATTCTCACAGACTCACAGTTTAAGGAGCAAATTTTCTTGATCTTTTGACATAATGTATAAATTTTGCATCTGGACGTTATCACTGTATAATTTCCTCGTTTATTGTACTCCCTCTTTAAATTCCTGTTCCATCATGTTTCCATTTTCCTAGCCTTATCTCATTAGCAAATTATTCATATACATGAACATTCTTGACTGCAAGTTAAGTGCTTTGCAAAACAAAATCTATGTCTTTCACTATATCTGCATATTATCATCACATCTTCCCTAATTCATCATTGGCAGGGACGATGATCGTAAAACCTCAGCTTGGCCGATGTCAGCCCTATGCCATAGTGTGCCGTGTTGCACGGCCCTCCGTCCGTTCTGCCATCGCGCCGCCCGTCTACCCTGCTTGTGTCACGTGGTAAGCGACTAAATAGTGTTACTCTCTGCGTCCCATATTAAGTGACTCAAATTTGCCCAAATATGGATGCATTACCCAATTCTATGCGTGAATACTAACTGACACGAGTAACAACCTGATGAGATTGATCCCAACAGGAACAGCTTTTTGTTTGTAGAGGAGCCCAACGGGGACAACTTGGACTAAAGCAAAACATCTGGGCCATAAGATAAGACCGTTGGACATCCGAAATACAAGTGAAATACGATCTGGGCTGTGTGAAATACAACGATCTGGGCCCATTTGGTCATATCCCAAGGAAGAACAACGGGCGGTGATAACAAGCGACTCGAGCACAAGTCAGGGATTTTCGCTGCTGCTACTACTTGCTGCTGCTGCTACTTGGGTCTGCCTGGAGGACAAGGAAACCGGTAGCTCCAGTGCAGTAAGTAAACGGATGTTCCAAAAGACTACATCCTAGAGGGTGAAAACTTGCTCGTCACAACTAATGATTCCACTCTAGTCGCCTTCCAAGTTATAGCAGCTGCCCACCGTGAGCTTGGCCTTTCCTCCTGTATGCTGGCACAGTAAGTTGGCAGCCTGACACAACAACAATCTGGGAGTGCCTGACATCAAAATTACCACATTTTGAGTCAGATTGACAAACAAGCTAAGAAATTGACTACAGAAAACCAATAAAATGGTTTCAAATGAGTTAAACATCCCATGCAAGCTCGGATGTGTGAATGGTCAAATGGACGCCACCTCCGCTGCTAGGGGTCTAAAACCCTAAAGGTAGAATTGGACAGCCACTGTTCACCTGATTTGAACGGGTAATGCCCCTCTTGTCGGCTCATTTAATGCGCCGTGCGCCTCACTTCTCACCCTGGTGAGACTGCGCACCCGATGCCCGCCACGCGTCCGCGTGACGTTGTTGCTCTGTCCGCTGGGCCCCACCTTTGTGGCGGGAGCCTGCGCCCGGGAACTCCTCCTCCCGGCAAGTCACTCTTCGAGAAGCGCCCAGGCCAAACACACCCGGGAACCCCCCTCCCGGGAAGCGGCTTCCCGGGAGGTGTCCAGGCAGGAATATTCCCCGAAGCCCCGCTAGCCTTTCCAGGCTAGTAGCTTGTCGGGCTGCTCGTGGCTGCTGCCCGGGACGAGATCCTCCCGAGAACTCGGAGACGGGGCCCACGTGTTGCACAACAGTGGTACTCCGGGTGCCACTGGTGCGATAGTAGCCCCCGGGTGTGGGCCGGCATCACCTGTTCCCGGACGAGCCTTCCCCAGGTCGGTTGCCGGGCTACGCCCACAACCGACGCGTGGGCCCTGATTCGCCTCATGAGTTTTCCAGAAGATTGGTGTAACCAAGAGAGAGAAAATCTCACATAAATCGACCTAATTCATCCATATTCCGTGATAATTAATTATCTAGTATTTTTTTGTACATTTTCGCCAACACAGATGAGCACGAATGGAAACGGATGCATATAGAATGACTGTCAAATATGAACAGAAACGCTCTTATTTTCCGCATTGTCATTTTTTTTTATTTGTATCACCTGGTTCAGATGTCTCGAAGAGTTGTTCAAACCAGGCGTCGGGACTTGTGGGACCTCAGTTCCCATAGCACAATTTTTCATTTGAAAAGGACATGGACTACACTTAATTTGTCTACTTAGCTGTTTCTACTGCACTTTCTAAAGGAGAAAAAAAAATTCTAGTAGAAACTCTTCATCCGGTGCATACGAAGTAACCACATGCGAGAATGCGGTAGTTTCTATCACGTGGTGGCATGTGGGTGTCTAAGGTTAAAATGTAAACCCTATAACTATGTCCAGAACATTCTCAAAACCATTTTTTACATCTAAAGAACTTTTTAAAGTTAAGAAGTGAGGGAACCAAGATCAACACCATTGTATGGAAGAAACTTCTCCGGACTTCATCCCTGTTCCAGTATAGGAATTGTGCCCTACTCCATAGGTAGACAATTTTCACAACTCGTCAATTGTGCCCTACATCCATAGAAAGATAGTGGTTTTCACAACTCGTCTTCTTTTGGTTTTAGTCTTCCTCATCATCAGTTGAAACAACGGACTAGCAATTTGACAGCCTAACTTGTGAGGGGTGTGTCTCATATGACAGTGGCTCAATTATTTTAGATCTCTACATGTTTAGGTGGGTGGTTCATGGGGTATTTAAAATTTAGGTTAATCTACCACTTGGAATTCTTCCTTTTGATCAATAAATGCATTGAAAAATATAAAGATGTAATGGATGGATCAAGCGACATTTATTTCAAACAGACCTGAAGAAGCTTTTGGTTTCACAAGGGATCTATGTCTTTGACTTGTGTTTCAATTGCTTTGTCTACTTAATCAATGAAACCACTCTTAAAAAAAGGACGAATTAGCAAACAGATGTAGGGCTTTTAGGTGTAATCTTGATCACCGGTGTGCGACAAGTGCGTGCGAACTATGTATGGGGTGAACTCTATTCCGTTATTTTCAGATAGTGGAACCCGGTCATATGATCGTTTTAAAAAATAAAGAAAAGAAAGTCAAAGCTTGATGGATGAAATTGACATAAGGATGCGTCTAAAATAAACAGTTTTGTTATTTTTAAAACAATTGAGAAATAACCATCTGTAAGTCGAGACTTAAACCGTCTGATTAAGTCACTTCGTGCAAGGTTCACACAAATACGAAGAATGAGAAAAAATCTTGATCGGGTGACTACGATTGCTCTGACTAACCACTCTCTTAAATACTCCGTTGTTAGCCGGCAGCAGTGTGGTCAATTTCTAGCTCGTGAATACAGATCAACTATTACTATCATTTTCACTTGGTTGTGTGCGCGTGTCTGTCACGGTGCGTGTAATTTTAAGCTGAAACCAAAACAGGGTCAAAACCAGACAGTAAACATAAATCGACATTGCTAATATTGTTCTGTGAAAAAGCGGTTTGGCCCATGGACGCCTTCAGCGTCCTGATGAGTCTATGGATCAGAATAGAAATCTACCTAAATAATAAAAGGAGGAAAGTTTCCTCCGTCGTCGTCCGTCCGCATTAAAAACCGTCAGGCAAGTACATCCAACCCCGCGGACGCCCCCGCAACAACCGGGTCGAGCTGTGTGGGTCCACTGAAAAGATCTCTCGATCTGGTTCTGCGCCGCTGCCCCCTTACTCCCCCGCTGCCACTCCGCCTCCACCCTCCCAATCTGTGCCGTCGCCCCCCTCTAGCGCCCCTGCCTTCGCCTCCCTCCCTCCCTTTGCTTTGCCAGGCGAGGCCGATGCATTAGGCATCAGAGGAGGGGGCGCGGCATGGATCACGCGTCAGAGGAGGAGGGAACGACGACGAGGTAGCCCGACGGCCGCGAGCCCCATCATCTCGCTGCTGCGGTCTTCCTCCTCGTGGTCTTACTCCTGTTTTATTTAATGCCAGTTAGTAGTAGTGCTTCTCATATCAGTTCAGTTAACAGTACGTGGAACATGAATTGGTGGCAGACTACGGGAGTTAACAGAGGACTACAGGAGTAATAAACGAATCTTGATGTGGCTGTACACATGAATCTTGATGTGGCTGTGTGATTTTGCTATGTGTTGATCCAATTTTATCAAAGTACTACATGAGTAATCTTCATGCCGTTGTGTGATTTTTGCGATGTGTTGATCAAATTTTCTCAGAGTAATCACCCTGCTGCTGCTGTGTAAATCAAATTTTATCAGGCTGGCCCACTAGAGTTGCAGGATGCGTCAATAGAGGAGGGAGAACCCCCCTGTCGGCAGTGAGCAGGGTGAGGTGGCACGACCCCCGCGTGAGACCTCCGACGGCGAGCAAAGCAGATGCGGATGCGGACGCTCGAAGGGAAGCGGAGAGGGAGGGGATACGGGCGCGGAGCTCCGTGGAGACGACGGAGGAAGGAGACAAAGTTTGAGAAATGTGCCGCGTTGACAAGATTAGAATTAGATGGGTTTTTTTTTTTAAAACAATACCGTACAAAGCAGCGCGACAAATATTTCGAGCCGGGGGAGTATCATTAATTTCACAAGAATTCCATTTTCAACGCTAGAGATGACGCTGATTCTATGCAATGCGCAATCTCAATGAGTGATAAGTCACAAACACGTAGTCGTTTGTGAATAATGATTTTTTTTATTCTTGCTCGTATGTTTAATTTTATTGTCCCGTTACAACGCACGGACATTTACATTGTACTAGTACAACTAGGTAGGGAAGGATTAGAATTTACAAGATCCAGATACAGTAGATGATAACGAGGTGCGTTCCGTACTCCTCCGTATCTCTTTCCTCGGATCCGATCGATGGCCGCGTCTACGCCCGCGCCGGCGCCACCCAGCCGCCCGTGGCCCGATCTCTTCCCGGACCTGCTCCTCCAAGTCTCAGCCCGGATCCACGACGCCGCCGACTTCGTCCGCTTCCACGCCGTCTGCAAGCCCTGGCGCAACTCGACGCCGCTGCCGCTCTCCCCGGCGACGGCGACGGCGCGTCCCGCGTTCCTGCCATGGCTCCTCGCGTCGTGCGACGGCCGCATCCTGCGCTCCCGCGTCAACTACTCCCGACGCCCCTCGTCGGCCGCGGACCACCGCAGCTGCGCGCCATTGGGCGACGACGAGGGCGGCCGCAATTGGGTGGCTCGCGCCGACGGGACGGCCGCATGGCTATTCTTCCCCGCCGACGCCGACAAGCCGCACCCCAGCCCTCGGCTCCTCGACCTTCTCACCGGCGCCGTCACCCCGCTGCCTCAGTTCAGAGACGACGATGTCCGCTCCAGGATCAGGCAGGCGATGGCGAACCCCCGCAGCATCGTCTACGGCGACGGCACGGTTTTTCTCTACAGCTTTACCCCGGCTGATGTTCCCTGGCAGCACGACTTCACGGCCGCCGTCCTGCGCCCCGGTGGCAACGCCACGTGGGCGGTGGCGAGGACGAGGTTCATGAATGTGGAGGAGACGCGCCACTCCAGCGCCGCCTACCACGACGGCAAGATCCTCGTGTGCGCGCAGGTGCACTACTGGTCGCTCCTGACGCCGGCGGGGACGACGATGCAGACGCTCATCCCGTCGTCGAGGTTTTATTTCCACGACAGAAGCTACCTCCGAGATAGCAGCTAAGTCTTCGAGTCCCGCGGCGAGCTGCTGTGGGCGTCCGTCTTTACGAGCCTGGCAAGCTCGTTGGCGGCGGTTCGAATTCCTTCACCGCCGGCGACGACCATTCGCCCGCGCTGTCGGTGAATGTGCACGCGCTAAAAGTGCAGGGCGGCGGTGCCAAGGCGCGGTGGGTGGAGAGAGATGGCCGGAGCTTGCGCGACCGCGTCCTGTTCCTTGGGGTCCCCTGCCAGCTTCTCCGCGGACGCCGCGCAGCTAGGTGTCAGTGGCGGGTCTGTTTACTTCTTCTTTAGAAGCCGCGTGTTGACGTACAACCTCGTCAAACGGAAGGGCGAGCTCGTGGAGCGGCTGCCTCCTGGATGGGGCGCCGATGGGGCATGTGTTTGGCTCTCTCCTCAACCTACCATTTGTTCAATTTAAGTGAATCACACGATGCTCGAGCATCCAGACAAGATGAAAATGCTTCAATCTCCTAAGTAAAGAATGTACTCCCTCCGATTCTATCCCTCCGATTCTAAATTGTTGTCGTTGTTTTAGTTTAAGTTTGAACTAAAATAACGACAGTAATTTATGATCGGAGGGAGTAGTTTACAAGAAATTAGACGAGAGCTTCCAAACAAGTAGTGATATATGGTCATGATCGTTGTTCTCAATCCATCGGTCTAACTTGACGAAGATATGTACCCCATCTTATGGTTGTACACTTATTTTGCATTTTTTCCTTCTAGGGATCTTCCGTCTCTTTAACCTTCTTCAATTATTTTCTTTATCACATTACTCATTTGTCTGGAATATGTTCTTGCTCTTCAACTTATTTGTTGTCCACACAAACTGTGCAGGGTGGTTGATGTGCATGTTAGCATATAGGACGTGCATAGCTCCTCCACATAATCAAATGCTCCTTCAAATGTCATCTCTATTTTAGTCCTCTTTTTAGTCTTCAGTTTATGATTATGATTATATTTGGGTGTGAGAACGAACTCTAAACCATAAATAATGAATCATAATAAGGACCTTCATGCATAATAACTTGGTAAATTGAATGGCGCCATGGTCCTTGAAAGCTTAACAAACTTTTTTGTGTGTGTCCGAAATCCTTCCTTGTTCATATGGGTCAATTTGGATTTTGCAAGCCATTCGCAGGTTCTTGGCTGCAGAAACAATTACATCACGAGTTTCTAGATGACAGGATACTTAAGAGTTCAGAGACAAAGATAGAGAAAATTTCAAAATAAATCGGTCTATCTCATCCGTATTGCGATGATTAATTATCCAATACGAAATCGGAATTTATATTGAGCGAACGTTCGATCATAGTCTCTCGGAGCGAATGATCTGCTGGCCATCCGATTGAGAAGTCTCCGATTGAGATCGTGCCACGTGTCTTGTGGGATGACAACTTTAGTTCTGTGACTTGGCAACTTTAGTTCTACAGGGTGACAACTTTGGTCTGTGAGCGTGTCAACTTTAGTTTTGTGTGGATGACAACTTTACCTCGTCACGCCAGAAGGCTAGGGAGCGAATGTTTAATTCGGTGCGGTATTTTTAGTTCTATGATGGTGATAACTTTGAGGATGACAACTTTAGTTATGTTCGGCTGGCAACTTTCTTGTCACGCTGGAAAACAAGGGAGCGCGTTCGCCTTCTTTGCCATACCGTAAGAAATTGTGTATATTCACACCAAGACGAATGATGATTTTACTGAACATAAAAACCTACCTAGACATGGACCGGAAGCGAGCCGCACTCGGGTCCGAGCCCGGGGTCCGACCCAAACCTCCAAGGTTAGATCGACTGATCCAACATACAAACCCTCGCGCTCTCCTCCTCCCCGCGGATCTCCCATGGCCGCCCCCGCCGCCGCCACCGGCCCGGCCCGCAGGCTCCTCCTCCTTCTCCGACTCGGCAACCCTCCGCCGCTCCCCGTCCCGCTCGTATCCCACCTCACGCCGCAGTTCCCGCACCCCCCACCAGCCCCGGCGCCGCCCCTCCTTCCAGGCTCTCAATCCTCAGCCCTGAGCCCGGACCCGAGTATCCGCGACCTTCTGTTCTCGTTCCACCCCTCCATGCAGATATACCCGTCCCTCGTCGAGCCGAGAGGGGATGATGTGCGCGAAGAAGGGGGCGGTGGCGGTGGCGGGACGGAGGTGTGGGCGGACAGCGTCAAGAAGAAGCGGAAGCGCAAGATGAACAAGCACAAGCTCCGCAAGCTCCGGAAGCGCCTCCGCCGCCAGACATGAGCGGCAGCATCCCCGGTGAACGCCAACGCCTCATTTCGGTGCGGCTTGTCGCTTCAGCATTTTTATCATTTTTATTACTTGACGATCCATAAAGTGGAAGAGGGGAAATGAAGTGAAATGAAATGCGGGGCAGAGATATAGAGCTCCGTGTAATGACTGATCATTGATTTAGTCACTGTTTGTCTGTAGCCCATTTTGCATGTTCAGATGATTTTGCTTGGATTCAGCACGGCTCTGCTTCCCGAGATACTGAATTGTTACTTATATCAAGTGTACTCTTATTAATAGATGGAGACGATGCACCCTTCCTTATATTTTAGGTCCTCTGTGTGTGTGTCTGCTTGTTGTTTCCAATATGGTGTGCTAGTAGTATAGCAGAGATGTAGATAGATACATCAATCGAAGTTGCATGTTGAAACCAGCTCAAAATCTTGTTTCTCTTTTGCCATATTTTGCTGGATCCCTTATCTCTGTTGCAAAGGTGTGGTTCCCCTACGAAGACTGATGTAGTGGTGCTAGATATACCTCATTTACATGCCAATTGTCGTACTTTGATCAATTCTGCTACCAGTTGAACCATGGAAAACACACAAAGTTGATGGGATTGCTATTCTCATGTTAATCAGTGGAATAGAAGTCATACCGTTTCTACAGGCAAATAGTGGAAAGTTGGTATGGGTGTTCTAGTTGCAGATGAAAGCTTTTGCTTGTTAGTATGTATTTGTATACTTTGGCAAGCTGTTGTTATGCCATGGTTGTAGTTTGTTCTGAACTTGAAAAATCATGTATGAACAGCATCAATTCTTGCACAACAAATTTTGTGATCACATATACTGTTTTGTAAACTGATTCATACTTTTGTTTACTTGAGTAGGCTTGAAGATTGTAATTGCAAGCAGGGTCTTCAGCTGCTGCCAGACCAGTTACAAGCTGATTGTTTCTACCAGTTTTTGGTTTTGTTATAGCTAGGAGTAGCTGGTTCAGTACCAGAAAACAAGTGCTGCGACTGGGCATGCATCTAGATATTCTGCCGGGACTGTAATGAAAATGAGCCAAGAACTGGCTGATTTGTGGCCAATAAAGGTTCAGATGCTGGTCTTTCACTTATTTGTTGTGTTCTTTCCCCAAATCAGTGAAATAACCCCAACATACTCTTGACAGAAGAACTAGTTGCACGTCTATGCCATCATCTCACATGCCGGTTGAGAATGGGTAGCTACTTCCTGTTAATGTCCACTTTACCTGACTTGCAAATTGACGTTCAAGACCCATAGCATGAATTTATATTTTTTTCTCATTTGCATGGTTACCCTTAGAGCGGTATGTTTGATGTGACATGTATTTCTGGGCTAGTTTCTTTGATCTAGTGTCAGTGTGTTCCAAGCCAACTGGGCTGGTTTCTACTCTGCAAAATCTGGTTTGTGGGATGGTATTGTCATTTCTTTCTCGAAAATTGCAAATGTTACGGACTGCTATTAAGTTTTACATGTTTTGGCACGGTAGATGGTGTCACTCAATGTTTCAGCACATTACAAACCAATAGTACTACTTTACAATTCATTCATGGACGCATTCATTCGTTGTCCATAAAACATTACAATTAGACATAACATGAACAAAACAAAAAAATGAGTTCTGGATTCTGGAAGAGAATGACATTTACATCAACTCAGAAACTCATCAATGGGGACATCTAACTTAACAATTTCTTTTGCTGTTTATTCCACTTAAGGTCCAATGAATGAAGAGTTACATTCTTGTGTGTCAAACAGAGCTATTAGTTACTGAATGACACCATCTATCTCCAGAGCCCAATGGCACCGCCACTTGCATGTTTTTGGTTGCCGATGCCTCTCTAAGATGAGGCAACGTGGATGCTGGTGTAGGAGGGTGTCGAATGCTCGACAGACGCTTCGATAAATCCTCAGATGTATCGTATCGGTCCATCCAGGCTACCAGATGCAAACTGCAAATATCAAAATGGCCATGAAGACACAAATTACAGGCAAAATATTGAACAGCTTCTGGACCAGGTTGCAGCAAAGTGAGGAATGAGCGACACGTTGATAATACCTGCTGTACAATAGGGTTTGTTGAGGTTGTGAATTCCTGTGTCATTCCTTCCCAAACTACCTTTCCCTCGTGGAGAAACAACAACCTGCAACAAAAGTGCCTCAACGTAACAATTAGTAAACGGAAAGTTCGAAACCACAGACAATAGAACAATTCTTGCGGTTACCTATCAACAGCTCTTCTTATTGTGCTGTGCTGATGAGTGACGACCACATAGGATGCTATTTTTCCCGGCTTACCGAGAGCATCTTTCCCAGTCACATGCATGGAACGTATAAGGTCTTCAACAACAGTGGATGCAATAGGGTCAAGTCCAGCTGTAGGTTCATCGTATAAAAGCGCCTGGCAGAAGAAAGGAAATTGATTATACGGTTGAGAAGACAATGAAATAGCAGCTAGCCAGCAAAGCTGTTTTATCTCCTGGAATTTCATAAATGCTTCTGGTAATTCAGTACTAATGGGTGAAATGGTAAGACTAGTTTACAGCCGATAAGGGCATACCTCTGGCTCTATTGTTTCTTTCGTATCATCATATATTATTGAACGAGCAAGGGCTACCCGCTTTTTCATGCCACCGGACAGTTCAGATGGCATTCGCTCTTCGACACCCTGCATGAGTGATACAAATTTCTATATTACAATCAAGTACTAGCAGAAAACTGACACTCATTTCATATTATCAAAGTTAATAACAACAATCTAAAATACTTCATCTATGTTTCACTCCAAATATACAGAAAAATAAAGATATCATATACACAAGTACTAAGCAACATCGCGTGGCAGTATGTTTCCAACTGGAATAGCTGCTACTAGAGTAAAAAGATTAACCTACACAAAACAAAGATTAACTTACTTTTAGGCCTACTGCAGCCAAGGTTTCTGCCACTAGTTCACCTATTCGCTCTTCAGGCAAGTTGGAGTTTTCATATCTAAAAGGAAAGAACAGAGGAAACAGAGATCAGAGCAATCTTGCAAACAAAGTACTCTAAAAAACTCTGGAAACGCAGTTCCTTACAAAAGGAATCCAACGTTTTCACGAACATTGAGAGAATCAAACAGCGCCGCACTTTGAAACACCTGCATAAGCAATTTCGCTTCTAAATTCTCAAGAACATCTAAGATAATCATGCTATTCCATCCCATGAATGCATGGAAGTATTTAGTTAGTATACCAAGCCAATCCGGAGACCTGATATGTCCTCATCACTAACTAAGCCATTTCTTTTCTTTCCGCAGATGATGACCTCACCCTGCTCATTGTTGCAAAAATAACCATAAGTCGCATCAAACTTGTACCTCCTAAAGACCATCATAGAACAAAAATAATTAAAAAATGGGACAACCTTGTCGGGAGCTAGAAGGCCTGCTATAACCTTCAAAATAGTTGATTTGCCAGTTCCCGAAGGACCGATTATTCCAACAGCTTCACCACGTCTAATCTACATAATTATAGTAATATGAGTATCATTTTGGATCATAACTGAAACTGCAGAATAGAAGTTAACATAATTCAAAAGGTTCACAATAGATTTTAACTAGGATGCACCATGACTCATTGTGGAGAGTATGAGCTAGGTACGAGGACTAGTTACTAGATAGTGGGAACTATGTGCAAGGTAACAGAAAAACGGCATGACTCACAGTTCTATGCGCAATTTACAACTTTTTCTTTCTTCGACCATCTATAAAACCTATATAACTTTATATCCAGCACTGCATCCTCAGATAAATTCAAATATACCATCTGAGCACCATAGTCCTGATAGTTGGTCCGAATGTCTGACAGGTACAGAACCAAAAAATAAAAAAGCAAGTGGAAACTGGAAAGGATCGTGGCAGAACACACCTTGAAGCTGACGCCTTGCAAAACACGCTTGTCTCCAAAGGACTTATGCACATCCCTGCATTCTATCAGAACATCATGGTTATCACCAATCTGTCGGTCTAAATCCCAGCTCCTAGACAAGCTCGAACCCTGCAGATGGATCAAAATAAAACGCTAATCATCCATGCAAACTCCTTCGCTGGCAAAATCATCTAAGCGATCGCAACATCCTCGCAAGACCACACCTCACGCAGATTCTCTGCATTGCCCAAACCGGGACTTCTCGTGGCTGACACAGCCCTAGCGCCTGTGTGGCACTTCCTCAATGACAGTCCACCTAACCTGCCTAATCAAGAACATGTGCAAAATATTACTACCACGGCTCATTCGATGAAACGAATTCAATTCAACCAAGACATCACTTGCACATTGCAATCATTCAACATGGAGCTGGCGCAGAATGCAACTCGCTAGGATGCGCAATTACAGACCTAATTACAGTAGAAACCGTTTCCCTTTCAACAGTCCATGAAGCAAGCAAGGAATCTGTCCTAGCACGAGCAAATCAACAAGCCATCGAAACGATCCTCGATCTTCGATTCTCCACCAACGCAATTCGACCATCCTCGGCGATGCGAATCAACGACGCAACGAGGAAAACAAAGATCCAGGCCATGATTTTACCTGAACGGAAGGGTGGCGCGGAGGCAGGGTTCGCCGGCTGAGCGCAGGAGGAGGCCACATCCTACCTGGAGGCCCGGATGTCGGAGCGTCGCGGCGGGGACGGACGGCGGCGACGCCATGGTCGCGCTCGGCGGCGGCAGGTGGAGGAGGAAAAGGGAAGCTGGATGGAATCCTCCACTTCCTTCCTTCCTTCCTCGCTGGTGTACAGAACGAAGGTGCTAAACTGACACGTAGGGCCCACGTTTCTGCGTAACTGTGCACGATCGCGGCCGTCAGTTTCGGATCCAACGGTCAGGATTCTTCACAGTGCGCCCGTGAACGATTGAAAATTACTAAACTGCCCCGCAAGGCCGCGCCGCGAATCTGCTCGGCGATCTGCTCCCGCGACGATGGCCTCCGCCGCCGCCTCGACGACCTTCCGGTGGTTGATGGTAGCGTCCGCCGCACTGCGGCTCGCCCTGGTGGCTTACGGGGAGTGGCAAGATGCGCATCTGGAGGTGCGGTACACGGACGTCGACTACCTGGTCTTCTCTGACGCGGCGGCCTCCGTCGCCGCCGGCTGGTCCCCGTTCGCACGCGCCACATACCGCTACTCCCCGCTCCTCGCCTTCCTCCTTCTCCCTAACTCGCTCCTCCACCCTGCCTGGGGCAAGCTCCTCTTCTCCGCCGCAGGTACGCCGCCACTGCTCGCGCACACCCTGCAGTCTGTATCTGCAGTTAGTTACCCTCGATGGCATTTTCTTTCGCGAGGGACGAGGGTTATTCATGAAATTGGTTATTTTCTGTTTTGCAGATTTGCTCGTTGGGTTGTTCATCGACAACATTCTGACACTACGAGGGATCCCTGAGAAGACGCGGATCTGGTCCGTGGCAGCTTGGCTGTTCAACCCCTTCACGTTCACCATTGGCACAAGAGGAAACTGCGAGCCTGTAGTCTGCGCTGCCATACTCTGGATCCTCCTATGTTTGATGAAGGGTGTAAGCTCTGAATCCTTTTTGCTGTTTGTTCAGTAACTGCTACATTTATTAACTTCACTATCGGTAGAAGTCGTGGTATCGTGACAGAGTTATTTGTTTCTACTTTCTGGTGTGTCAGGCTGTCAGCCTGTGCTCTGATGAATCAGTGCATACTGCATGTTTTTTGCAGCTGTGCTGGTTTTTGTTCAAATTTGAACTAAAACGATGACAAGAATTTAGGAACGGAGGGAGTACATATCAACAGAGATGTAAAAGATTTGACTGATCTTATGCATATTTAGTTGGTCCCCTGATTTTTTTTTCCTTTTGGAATGAATTTATTCCTTGATGTTAGATTTTCAAAATAGTTTATCCCCTGATGTTTTTAATTATGTTTTGTTAAAAAGTATCATCTATATTTTTGTAAAGCTTATATTTAGAACATTAGCAATTAGTACTCCGTCTTTTGGATCAATCTCATTATTTAGCTTATATCTGTAAAGCTTATGTTTAGAAAGTACCAGGCCTTGCTAACCTGGACTCACAGAACCCGCGAGCTGCTCCTGATTCTGCCAGCTGTTATTGCAACCTTGCATACAAAGTTCAGTTTTGCTTCTGAAATGAAATACATAATGGTACCCTCTCAGTAGAAGGATGCACAAATAATCCAGGAAAAGTGTACTAGAGTCTTGAAGCACATGGAAAATTCGTATCACTTTTGGGCAAATGTAGTTTGTCGATTCCTGGCCAATGAATTAGTTCACTACTACCACCCCAATTAGAAAACCACATAGCAAATAATTTGCTTCTTATACATTGCTCTATTCTCTGTACCTGTTCTTTGTTTCTCCTTGAAAATCATTGGTACTTGTTGCTCAATAGCTCAAGTACCTTTGCTTCAGAATTCAGTCCTTCTTTTTATTAAAAGTCTAATGTCGTTATTTCAGTTTCTTTTTACTCTTTTCTTCATTTGGTTGAGTCGATGCGTTTATACAGACATTCAGGTTTATAATCTAGTTTATGAAGTGAAACATACGAGGCAAATGGTTCGCTTGCTTATAACTTCTCCAGTAGCTTATAGATTTTTTACTCTGCAGCAACTTGTATGATAGTATGAATGTTTCAGTAATTTGCCAGTATTACTGCCAAATGTAGTAGGAATATTTGAAAATAAAGTAAAGAATTCTTGTTTGTAGATTTTTTGCATGGCATCTTACAGTTTGATTATCTTCTGCAGGTAGAGTACTGCAAGCAGCATTCTGGTATGGGCTGATTGTGCACTTCAGAATATACCCAATTATATATGCAATACCGTTTGTTATAGTTCTCAGCAAGAATTATGCTGGTCCTGCTGGTAGGCCTATTCTTACACAATTGAGTTCCAAACAAAAGTTACAAAGTAACAAAGCAAATGAAAATGTGGAAGAACCAAAATCACTTTTGGCCACTCTATGGACTTCTCTTAGTAGCCTCATCACAAAAGATACTATACTGTTTGGGTTACTCTCAGGATCCATGTTTTTTGCTTGGACCGGTGTTTTCTTTTATCTGTATGGCTGGGAGTTTCTAAATGAAGCGCTACTCTACCATCTTACTCGGACTGATCCAAGACATAATTTCTCGATATATTTTTATCACATATATCTGCACCATCAGCGAGGGTTCTCAAGCATACAGAAGCTTGCTTCTTTCCTTCCGCAGCTGATTGTGCAATTGGCACTCATCCTACGCTTTTCTAGGGATCTTCCATTTTGCCTGTTTCTCCAAACAGTCGCATTCGTTGCTTTTAACAAGGTAAGAGATATTAGATATTTCCTGTTTGTGAAACTCTGGTACATTAAAATATTGATTGTTTCTTTGGCGATGAGCAGGTTATGACAGCGCAGTACTTTGTGTGGTTCTTCTGCCTTGTACCCCTCGTCCTCCCCTGGACCAGCATGAAGCTGAAGTGGAAGGGTCTGTCCTGCATACTGGTGTGGATGGGGTCCCAGCTGCACTGGCTGATGTGGGCTTACCTGCTTGAATTCAAGGGCCAAAATGTCTTTGTACAGCTCTGGGTTGCAGGTCTTGTGTTCCTTGCTGCAAACACCTTCGTTATGATCATGGTGATCAAGCACCACAAGTACACCCCACTTTTCTTGGCACCGGTGAAGTCTCGTAGCAAGATTACAACCAAGAAGGAATAGGCCATATAATGTTTTCTCTTTGTCAGCTGATGATGCATTCTTGAAGCATGGATCCCGATAGTTTGCTGTACTAGATCTTATCTACGGAGTATGTTGCATCCTGTAACATTGGTTTTAGTATAACTAGCTAAATGCACGTGTTTTGCTACGAAATTAAAATATGTTTTGCATGAGCTGTTCTTCATATTTTTCAATTTTTGGCTAAATAACAAGCAAAAGATAGTGTGTAACACATCGAATGTGTGGCAATTACAAGGATTCCTCGACAAGCTACAGGGTAATCTTTGTGGAGTGAATAGACGGCCACCAACTTGAATCTTTGTAAGACTAAAGATAAATATAAATATGTTGAAATAATAGAATTGGAAAAAAATGTTAGTTGAAATTCATTGCTACTCTTGGTAACCGGAGGAAATTCCATATGTACCACTCTTAAGTAGCTCGAATGCTCATATACCACTCAAAATTTCATTTATTTTCCAAATATGCCACTGAAATTTTGCACCAGGTAATTTACCAATCCGATTAGTTGATTGTCAAGTGGTTGTTGAGAAGACATTTCTGACCATATGATGCAACCAGTATATCCGGAACAAAATTTAAGCATGAACAGAACACAAAGTTTAAAAATGAATTTAAGCAAGAACATAGAGCAGTATGTATAACTTCAAGCGTGAAATAGCAAAAAAATTGTGAAAGTAGGCTGAAATGATTTGAGCATAGTGTTTGTGATAATTGTAAGATTGTGCTAAAATTGCGTATTTGTTATTAAAGATTATTCTGAAAATTGTGATGCTTGCTAAATAAGAGGGTCTCTTCTTAAATATCTATGCTATTTTCATTCTTACATTTCATCTCTGTATAATTTTCAAACCGAAACTTATTCTGAAAATTTGTGATATTGTCATGCTTTTTAATATGCTAGCTACATCACAAGGGTAAAATCAACAAGGCTAAGGGCAAAATCGTCTTCTCAACAACCACTTGATGGTAAACTAACGGTCAACTGATTGTAGTGGTGAAATTGTACAACGAACAAATTTTTATTGGTATATTTGGAAGCCACAAATTTTGAGTGGTATATAAGAATTTGAGAAAAATTTGAGTGGCATTTATGGATTTTTCTCTAGTAACCAAAGTTTATATTAGCCACAATAGGGTCACTTTCATTCACACGATAGGAAAAAGAGAAGAATAGAAAAAAAAAAACAGGATTGCAAAATTATGCCCTTTCAAATCCTACATGTTCGTGATAGCAACAAATTTAATTGGTTGAAGAACAAAAACTTTGAGTGGATAGAGAATTTCCTATCCAATGAAGTGCAAAGAAATCCTTAGAAATTGCTTATGGGATTCAATTCTACAAATCAAACAATCCACAAAAGAAAAAAAAATATCGTCCATAATTCTTATATAAAAAAATCCTTCAAACGAAAGAGGCCCTTAAATCTGAAAACACATTATACTTGAATCTGCATCCATCTTGTGGCGGATCACGGTTGCGTTTGGCATTTTGGTGGATCATAATGATTTAAACTTTTCAACTAGCCTTTTCTTGTTTTATCAATTTGTACCAACTTTTATAGCTATATTTCTTCAACTGATTCGAAAATAAGAAACCTAACCATACTTGAGTTTCTTATATAAGATACTCCCTCCGCCCAACAAAAGATGTCTTAAATTTGTCAAAATTTGGATGTATTTAGACATGACTTAATGTATAGATGTATTCAAATTCGGTCAAAATTGAGACATCCTTTGTTGTACAGTCTAGCAGAAACCTGGTGCAATTCTTTAACAAGAAGACCGCGTGGCCTAATGGATAAGGCGCTCGCCTCCGGAGCGGGAGATTCTGGGTTCGAGTCCCAGCGTGGTCGTTTTTCCATTTTTGACAAGTTCTATTTCTGAACTCTGCGTGTCAATTTTGAGCCTGAAATGTTGTATGTTTGTGCTGATCATACACGCGTGAATGGCCAGTTTCCGATGGTATGGGCTTGGCAGTATACACAGGTTCGATGGGCTGGAAGAACGCATGCCCAGCATCGTTGGTCACCAAGATTGGGCAAGAACATTTCCTGTGGGCTGCAGGGAACAACTGGTAAAGAAAAGAAAAGAAAGAAAGGATCTCCGAAGATGAATTGATCAGTACTTATTCAAAATTGCAAGCTTCCCTCAAAAAAAAAATATTCAAAATTGCAAGTGCACCCAGTTACAAGTGCAGCCTCTGCACCGGCACACTCACGCGCCACAAACTTGTGACAGACATGCTACATGTACAAGAAAAGTAATTTTAGTTCCAGTACGTTGGCTTCAAAAATCATGTTTGGTAAATTTTGGATTCAACAATCATGTTTGTCTGCCGCATGGATTTATAGAGTGAGAGACAATTCCAGAGAAATGATGACTTTTAGAGAGGAACTGGGCTTAGTTATAGTGTGATTTCATGGAATTTCAGATTGAATTCATGTACCCATTATGCGCCAGTCAAACAAGTTGGTTTCTGGAATCCAAAATGAATTCCATGATTCTAGTCCGAAATGATATGTGCCAAACGAGCTAATAATGTATTTCAAAGTATGTCAATAGGAGGATATATACTGTATGTCACATTTGTCAGTTCAGAAAGAAATAGTTGCATTGTTCTAGATATGGATTATATCTACCAATCACTCCATCTGAAGATCGTATGGATCTCACAGCCACGGGAGACTCCTAACTCTCTGTTGTCTACACAGAAAAATATTGTCAACACAAAGTGCTCCCTAAACCAATCCAGATGGCCGGGTTAGTTGTACAACTTAATATGCTGTCTACGATAAATTGTTCTATTATTCCTCACTAGAAAACTATGGTAAATTGGCGAGACAAGAAATATCCTCATCATGTTGAACACACCATGTCATACCTATATATAGTGATAAATGAAATAACATTCAAAAAGAAAATTAACCTCCTTGGAGAGCACCCTGAGGATTCCCAGACGCTCATCCCACTGTGGAAAGTCACAGAAGACAAGACGATCAAACCTTCCAGGTCGTAATAGCGCAGCATCAATTTCGCGTGGCTTGCTGTGTATGAAAAGACGCAACCAAAATTACTATTCACAAGCATGTGTGCTTGCTTTTCTTAGAAAAAAGGTGCCTAATCAATATTGTCAGAGAATCAGTACAGCTCTTGGGGAAGGTTATTTCTTTTCGAATGAATAGGTTACTTAGCAAAGTATGAATTTTATCCTCTATTTTAGATGGTAGGTAAGAACGATACATGACTGAAGAAAACCTGCTGGATCCTGCCTACGTTTTAAACCCAACTTTGCTGGAACAGATAATGCATCCGTTTCCCTTTATAAACTTACTTGGTGGCAGCAAATACAAAGACTCCTGTCAGAGCTTCTACACCATCTAATTCAGTCAAAAACTGCAAAATAATAATAATCAAGTAAGCAATATCATAATTTTGTTTCAAATCATATAGGCAAGATAGCTGTTATTAAGCAGCAGTGAAGTCTCGGTTTATTTACCTGGTTGACAACGCGGTCAGTAACTTGCGTACCATGTTTTCCTCGCTGTGGTACAAGAGACTCAAATTCGTCAAAGAAAAGTAAACAAGGTGCTGCCGCAGCTGCCTTTGCAAACGTATCACGAACCTGTGCATAAAAGCTTTACAATCAGAACTCAATTTCAATTTTTTTTTGTTTTCTTTTTTTAGAATATTTCTATCTTTTACTGATTGGCTGCCTATCGTCAACTACGGATATGCAAGATATTGTACAAGGTACATCATTAATCTATCCAGAAACACTAAAAAAGGCAGAGCAAATGGAATGATAATTTGTAATGGTTCCTCACATATTGCTCAGTAGAACCAATGTACATATTCATCAACTCTGGCCCCTTGATTCGAATGAAATGTAAAGAATATGCAGCAGCTGCAGCCCTCACAACATGGGTTTTGCCACAGCCTGTTGGGCCATACAGGAGGATGTTTGATCGCAGCCTTACAGGAGCCCCAGCAAAAAACTTCGGATATTTTAGTGGCAACTCAATAGTCTGCAGTGAAGAAGAACAAGAATAAAAGGTAAGCAGAAATCTCTTGAACAATACACATAGAAATTAGTCACACTCTGTTTCCTGAGCCTTAGATAAGATATGAAGATTTGTTAAGAATATCATTCATATCATCCATGTAATATAAGTATATACAAGGAATTATAATGTATATATACCTCTTTTATAAAATTTACAACTTCAGAAAGTCCTCCAACATCTTCCCATCCACTGATATTTTCAGGAGAAAATTTACTAATGTCGCGCATTGCTATAGGAGAAAAGTCCACCATGGCTTTCAGGAAATCTTCTTCCACCAGATTTATACTAGAAGACCCAAGCAAACGATCAGAAGCACAAAGCACAGCGTTATCAACCAAAATCTCCTACAATACAAGAGTAGATAAGGCATGGTGAAATACAAAACAGGAGAAAGACAAGTGTACAACAAGTCAACAACATTACAGATCAGGCAGACATATGCAACCCACGCCACAAGGAAAAACAGAATGGAAGCATGCCCCTGTTATGTCTTGGCTCCAACAGGCCTATTATGTGAACGCAAAAGCTTAGCCAGGTCCCAACCTTAGGGCATCAGCTTTTGATACCATGCCAAGTTTATGCACTTAACTCACCCAGAAGTTCAAGTTGTTATGATAGACTCCAAACATCGGAACTTCCAAGGGAAAAATAAAGAACTTTTCATAAAGGAACTCATAAGAAGAAAATCATTACCAAATCATATGCATCATATCCATCACATTTTGAAGCAATGTCGCTGACAATTTCCTCAGAACATCTTAAGTGAAGCTTGTCGATTGTCTGCTTCAGTATCTCGATACGTGCAGGAACAGATAAACCAGGAAGTTGGACATGAAGATCAAATCTCCCTGAAAAGTAAAGTTTATTGTGTTGACAATTTTTTGTAGAGGGTTTAAAATGACCAGAACTGCTCCCAATATAGCTCATCTGGAAGCAACGCAATGACTACGTTTTCAGTGTCACGTGGGCTTCTATTGTGGCGCTCATGGCAGAGAACAAGGAACAGTGCAGACTTTAGAGCTAGGTTGCGAGGCTCAACACCGTTAGACAGGTAGCTACAAACTAGACCTGGGCATAAACCGGGCCGGGCCAGGTTTTGGCCGGGCTTCAGAAAGTCTGACCCTAAAACCCCAAGCCCTGGTCCAAAACCCCAAAAAAGACTTTTCCCTATTATAAAAATATTTATTTAATCATTTTCGGTATAAAAAAATGAGCTTTTGCACCTATTTTTCAAAACATAATACGGAGTACCAAATTTTTTACTCTACAGGGCTTTTTTGGGGGTGTCAGGCTGGGCTTCAGGCACAAAAGTGAAGACCGAGCCCAGCCCGGGACGTCGAACGTCAGGCCGGGCCACCCAATGCCCAGGTCTACTCCAAAGTGATATATCAAGCTAGCCCTTCTTAGATGGGCAGTAAGTTAGGTAACTTGTATATCGTATTTTTTTTAACCTACTGTCCAACTTGTCTCACCTACAGGCAACTTGTTGAATTCAAGATTCTTCTAATGGATGAAATTATATGCAGATCTCTTGCATATTCTTGGAAAAAGTATTGAGCTTAGATTGGAGAAATATGAAAGGGAGAAAAACCTGAGGAAGTCAATTCTTGAGGAAGACACTTAAGTGACTTAACTGAAGCCACAAATGCAACAGGTCCATGTCCACACATGCCATGGCTTTTATCCTACGCAGATTATGAAGACATGTTAGTGAGAAAAAAAACAGACAGTAGTTAGCAGTAAAATAACAAATGAGAATATTTCACAATAGCCCTGAAAACTGATGGGTGTTTTCTTGCAAAAAATGAAATAGATGATGGGACTGAATTTTAGGGACAGACTTACTCTGTAATCATCTAGCACATCTACCAAATATTTCACAATAGCACTAGGATTGGATGATTGTGATTTTTTGTTCTCTGAGGAGAATGAAATCAAACTTTCCAGATCATCGAATACTAGAATTGAAGGGAAGTGGACAATAGCTTCATAGATACAGTCTGCAATTGCCTGAAGTTGGTTCTTATTGTTCTCAATAGCTAGCTTTGAGCATGCTACATAAACCCTGCATATGAGAAAATATACACATATTGATACCACACAAAGAAATGCTCAGTTGCATGGAAGCATATTTATGTCCAACTTAAATGAAGCTGTTAGGTCCACCGAACCAGGCGTCAATAGTTATTGCTTCTTCCCTCTTTGATGAGAAAAATATGTTTAAGCTACTATTTGGCCTTACCCAAGTTTGACATTATACTACCATGTTTTTGTTCATTACCACAAACACTCAGTCTGTTCCCCCAAAAGTAAACAAAAAATGTTTTTGGAAAAGAAACAGAACAACTTAGGCCTGAATTACACCCACCAATTACTTCGTTGGCAACTACTAAACTTGTTCGGTAGCAAATGAGTATGTTTTCATCCCTCAAACCAATTGGTGCATCCTACTATGAAACGCCACACCATTATTTTCATCCCCGACCCCTGGAAACTACTCAACTTGTTCGGTACCAACTGAGTAGGTTTTATCCCTCAAAGTACCACATGGTATGCTCCCTGAGAATATATGGTATAACTACAAAAGTATGAGTAAAAGAATAAAAAGGCAGTCACTATTATGATGTTCTATTGTTTAAATTTTGGTGTAACTGCAGTTTGCCAGCTATGAGTCCACCCAACAACTTGGCACTTGGCAGCCAAAATGGAAATGAGAATCATGCCAAGTAGCACATATTGCTGACTAATTTTCTTACACATGAGCCAGAATTTCTGTATGCTCTTTGAAGTGTCTTGCAACAGCTTTGCATAAGGTTGTTTTCCCAGAACCCTGAAATGAGACAAAAGGAACAGAATAATCAGTACGAAAGAAGAGGAAGAAATGAAAGACATTTCAGAAGGAACTTGCCCTTAGTGCAAAATAAATAAATATTTTGAGCCAGATTAGCCAGATTCTGAAAACCTTTAAAGGTACGAAAGTGCACTTACTGGAGGGCCGTAGATAAGAACATTTCCTGGGCAGGGGCAGTTTATTCTACTCAATAATTTAAGAGATGTTGAAGACAGAAGGACACTTAATCCTGCAGAGAAATGCATCAAGATTCAGTCAACTTCTGGATGCTGTTAGTAGGCTAATGATAACCAGGAGCATGAATCACAATATATAGAAGCTAGACCAAGAAGGCAATAAAAGGGTTTACTTTTTGTGATATCAGAAAATTCAACCTCCAGCCAACTTAAAGAAAAAACACTTTTGTCAAAGGACGTCCTTGTTCGTTCCATTGTTGAATCCAGGGATATGGCCCTATTCAACTCCAACTTCTGAAGAGCCCGTTCAAAGCTATCAGTGCCATATTCAGTTGCCATGACCAGTTCAATTTTTTCGTGCTTGACACCAAAACCAGAAGTAATTGTCAATAGGTAAATGAGGTCAACAGGACTGCCTCTTCTGTGATCAATCACTTGAAAGTGAAGTAATGTTTCAGGCGGCAGAAGCACTGTATTCAGTTCAAGTTGGGTAATTTGCGAGGAGATCTCCTTTAACTGCCCAATAATCCATGATCTGATGAAAGATCTCTCCTGCTTCAACTTAGAACTTTCCACCCTATTTGGAATTGCAGTAATGTCATTGAACTCACACAACATGCTGATTTTATCACCAAGGGAAGAACAAGCAGGTGAAGGCATCTCACCCGTTCGACAAATATCCTGTCCTTGAGAGTCCAACACACAGGTATCATCAGCATTTCTCTCCAACACCTTAAAGTGGACTGGAGAAATTGTTATTGACTGTGCGTTCTTGTTTACAATGGGCGAGAATCTCTGCACATAAACCCCTACAGAGAAACTCGAACCGTTAGTTGTGCTAAAATAATTTTTTTGAAACATCAGTCATAGAATATCCTGCACAATGGTGTTATTAATTTGTCTGCTTATTTTTCATTATGTTGCACATAGATACACTGTTTCACTTGTATTGCACCAATATTAGGGAGTAAAGAAAGTAAAAGCTCTTCCTCCCGTTTAGCTAAAAATTAAGGCCTTCAAGGGGCTGTGTCTTCTTTTGTTTTGTAATCAATGGAGTTCACATAACATAACACACCTTAGTCAACCCAGTAACAAAATCATAACAAGAAGAAAATAATTAAGCTAATGAAAATAATATCTTTGATGGAACACAAGACGGCTGCACCAATTTGATCATATTAGCCGTTGTTATATAATTAAAAAGATATCAGAATCTAAAATAAATTTTCTTGGTTTTTATTCCAATGAAATAGAGGATGGAGTTGAGATGAATAACAGGCCTGACAATCATAGTTATATCATTATATAGTACCAAAAATAGATACTCCCTCCGATCTATAATAAGTGTCGCTGGTTTAGTACAACTTTAGTACAAAGCTGTACTCCCTCCGTTCCTAAATTCTTGTCGTGGTTTTAGTGCAAATTTGAACTAAAACGACGACAAGAATTTAGAAACGGAGGGAGTGGATCGGAGAGAGTACAGTAAAACGAATGCCAACCTGTTCCAATGAAATAGTAGATGTATTGATTAACCATAATATGCTTCACATATTGAATGATCATTATGCTATAAAAAAAATAGGTGTAGACACTAGGCCAACAACTGCAGGATCTAAAGGAAACTTACATGAATGAACTCCTGTTCCAATGTAACAGCAGATGGATTGAGGAAGCATAATATGCTCTTTAGCAACAGAATCTAATAATATGATATGGACAACAATGCGCCTACCACTGTTTACACCACGCACTGAACCCTTAATCTGCTGATCAGATCCTTTTCCATTTCCCGTACTCTCCTTTGGTGAAAATTTAGGAGTGATACTGACCAGCTGAAGATCACTGAGAGACAAATTTGCAGCAGTATCTGGGTGTATTTGTACAACATATGTAACAAACACACCCAGTTGAATTCCGTTGTATTCAAATTGATGTACATATTTCCCTCCTGCTTCCTGTACACGGAGGAGTGCCTTTTTATGGGGCTGTTTGAGTACATCTTGTTCACACTTATGAGAATTCACTTCATCTTTTCTTTTCTTTGGCGCGACAATAACTTCAGTTCCAGGAATAAGTTGAACTAAGAAAAAAGATTAGGACACACAACTGTTAACACATAAACAAAAAAAATGATACCTTATTGAGTGGACTCACCTATCGAGTTACTAGGTGATGATGAAACAACAAGAAATTCCACAACATTATGGTTGTGCAGCCATAATGGGAATTTCATACCACCATAAACAATACCAACCTACATTAAAAAAAAAATTGGACATCAAGCATAAATAACTCAAGAAGAAGAATGTTAAAAGTTAAGAGGCAGAGATATAGGAACTGCGACTTATTTAAGAATTTTGCATAGGATAGTTCACCCGTAACGCTGGACTATCCTAATTCATGAAAAAGTAAAAAAAAAGTAAAAAGATGCTTCCATGTAAAAGGCTGTTTTAGTAGCTATTTTGTATGTAAGTTTCCAATGGAAGAAAAACTAATAAAATGTGTTGATTTATCTCTGGACTTTTATGAAGCAACACACTGTGAGGCACATTTTATTGTAGAAAAGAAAACACTGTCCAGCAGCACTCTAAATGTCCACCTTGTCTTCTCCAAAAAAAAAATGTTCACTTGCACTTAGTTGTTATGCTGATTTGGTGATAGTACTGATGGAAGGTTAAGGTGCACCAACATGTTGTTACCTGTTTCAAAATGGCCTCTTCTGCCAACTCAGAGTTAAGCTCCAATACTTCCCAGTCATCCTCACTTATTGGCTCCACAGAAACAAATTTAGCTTTTGGCAGAACAGGAACAGCACTAAGTGCTGCTTTTGTATTGTCAGCTAACAAAATACACCCAGCAAATTGTTGAGAAACCTGAAAACAAGAATGTGTGTGAATATGGATGGGGGGTCGCAATGCAGATTCTCGGAAGAATGTGTATTGAATAGACAAAAAGGCCTTAGTATGGAAAAATGTTGGTAAAATCATTAGCCGTTGAGAACTAAACATCTACTAGTATTTTTGCCAAAAAATATCCCATGCAAGGATGGACTTGCATGCTTTACAAATCAGCAACGAAGCACATTGAAACCATTTGATGTTAAGATGACAAACTTTTACAAAAGCTTCTAATTCTGAACCTTTCAGATTTAAAAATTCCAGTCACTCGCCGGAATATAAACATGCAGCAGCTGAAACCAAAACACTCTTTTCTCTTTGGTCACTATATATATGGGCGATAGGAGGAACGAGAGAGATTAAAGGTGGCGACTTTTTACTTCGACGGCATTAGGGGAGGCGGAGACGGCGCCTGCCCAAGCAAGGCGCCAGCATGCTCCGTCGGGCGTGCGCAGCTCGATGGCGAGGACCGCGGGGAGGGAGCCGGAGGGGGCGGTGCGCTCGAGGGCTTGGATGACGGGGAGGGGGAGCGCGGCGAAGCAGCTCCGGACGCCGGGCACCGGGCGCACCACCACCTCCATGGACTGCCTGATCGATCAGCGGAGGCCGGCTACGTACGGAACGGATTGCAGCAGCCAGAAGGCGGTTGATGGATTGCTTGGAGCTGCTGCTTGGCCGGCTCGGGGACTTTGCGGTTTCTTATTTGTGCGCTGCACGGGAAGAACGGAGGCTCTCCTGTTGGAGAGATCCGTCTCGTTTTCACCTTTTCCCAACCCGTCCCGTTATTTCACCTTTTCCAATCCGTCCCTTATTGGATCCGAGTCCTTGCCCTTCGCCGTGTTCAATCTCGACCGTCGAGAGAACACTGAACACCGTCATAAGGGTTTGCTTAAATCGCCTGTTTTTTAAGTTAGAAAGTACTTGTGGTCAATTGCTTTAAGAATCGGAATGAACGATTCAGATGGAAGTGCAGGGATGATACCCAGATACAAATCCGACGGCTCAAATACTGCTGATTGCGATTTATATTTTTTGCTTAAAAATCAGACCTAGCCGTACACTTAAAAATAAACCCTTTACATTTTTGGTTTTACTAAAAAATAGGTACACTTTTAAGACGAGCTTTTCATGGCCTAACTGCATACAACATGTGTCCATTGATGATAATTTCACGTTCAACACATGTCGCATGTAAGAGGGAGCAACTCTCACAAAGGGCTCCAATGGAAGGGTATTACGGAAAAGAGTACTTATGTGCATTCACGCGCTTCGGTTATGGTAAGTCCTTCTCTTCTACTCATTCTTAATTTCTACAGGACAAATGAATTTCAAATCGCTAGCCCATGTTGAGTTAGGTTTCGGGTAACTCAAACCGCATAACCATGTACTCTCGAGACCATGCAAGGAAGTTGCACTTCCTTTTAAGAGTAATTTAACAAAATGTCACATATTTCTTTTTTTTACCCGTAAAATACCTCTTTATTTCATAGATTACATCACGAGCAAGTTCATGAGCTACACTGTTGGCATCCCGGTAGCAATGTTCCACCTTGAATTGCCTTAGCTCATCCAGATTCCAGAAGGGCAAAACAATCTTCATAGATCGCAGCGGCAGCGCCAATGGATTGAGTACCTACTGAGAGAGCTTGTACCACGTCCGTCGAGTCCGAACAATGATCACCCTACCCTAGGGCATCCCAAACATACCTTTTGGTGTCTTTTATAATGCCACACATTTCACCGCCGCTTAGACAAAATTTATTATCTTATTACTATTTGTGTTTTGGGCCTACGTGTCAGATTTTCTTGGAGTAGAATGACCTCTGGTTAGATCTCCAACTCACAATGGAAATAAACAGAGCAGAGCAGGCAAATAGAGATTAGAATTAGGCCTACATCGGAATCCATTTCTACAATCTTAGAGCGAAATCCTGTTCTTCGAATGCAACTTTGCGGCTGGCCGGCTGCCAATCGTCATCGTCCCCCCCGCATTGTTATAGAGCCACATTGTTATGTCGTTGGTGGCTGGTTAACCTTCCATGTTTACATAATAAGTGATCAAGCAGAGTGAACTCACGTAAAATAACCACAGTTCGTACGCAGCGATTGTATTGCATTGGAAAGCATATATCTATAATGCAAAAACGTGATGCGATCAATCTCCACACGCGCCCATCCTGCCATCTATCGACTGCATGTTCCATGTAAATCACCCGCCACAAAGTTGGAGCCCCTATCATCCCCTGCTCGACTGCTGGAGCTGTATCATCATTTGCAAGTTAAGTTAGAATAGAGCAAACTGATGAAACAAGCTTGTATGCTCCAGATATAAATCAAGATGCCCATCTCAAAAGAGATGGGCACAATTAAACAAACATTAGCAGCATTATCAACTTCTTGAGATTTGCATGTCTATTCTGAATGAATGAAATGAAATTCTCAACACCCAGCTATCTGTTGATCATGTACATATATAGATGCATGAGGATGACAGGGAAAGCTGCAATTGGGTCATTAAGAGTAAAGATAAATACCTGAAGCAAACGGTCCCCAACAAAATCCCATGGCATTTTCATTCCACACGAGCCACAGAACACGCGCTTGTCAAGTCTCCCAGCCTGCAGGAGTTGTGAATCTATCAGCTGCCACCATCTGCAATGCAAAAAAATAAAAAAATAAAAAAATCAGAAGTACTTCAGAGAAACAGGATATGTCCACTAGTATATGTTCCTGGCATTAATGGAAAATCATAACTCCCATACTTGCAAAATGGATGATATTTATATATTTGGTCACTGACATACTATTTTCACCATGGCAGTGATTAGCCCTCTGATTAATTGGAATTAGAACTAACCTAACAGCAACAAACGCATGCACCTGACTGTCCAGATTATCTAACTGGAAGCATAGCTGCAAAAGAAGATTGAAAATCATTATGAAATAACCAAATAGAATACACAAGGTTTTTTTATCGACTCGTACCTCATTTATCATTGGGTGCTGTGCAACTGTATCAAATCTTTCAATGAATAACAGGGAAGGTCTCTCACAGGTTGCTCTCAGAAACAGGTCAGATATCTGAAATTTTAAGCAAATCGAGTAAAACTCAACTTACATTAGACAGATCAACAGCCTATCAAATAAGTTCTCTTTACCGCAACAACTCCAACACGGTTGTACTGCATGAGAAGGTCTGCTGCTTCAATCCTAACAATCTTGAGTGAGCGGCATGCAGCAAATGAGCTACATATGTTGTTCGACATGTCGACAGGCCCATACAGAACAATGTTCGGTGTGCTCCAACGTTTATGGCCTCCACTGTGGGGCGATGTCATCACATGCCGGAGGCAGGTCCCCACATCGTCCCACTCCTCCCTTTCCTCTTCAGGCCCACAAAATAGCACATCGCGGACCCGTGAATGAATACCTGGTTCTACCAGGCATCTCCACCTTAAACAAATGCATAACAATTTCCAACCGATAATTAATTAATAGCGGCATACAGACAATGTTATTTTGGAGAATTATGTAAGGTGCACCGGTACATAAAAATAATGTGAGAGTTTAACTAACCTTGCTCCTGCGATGATAAAGTTAGGGCAGTTCATTGATTCTTCCAGTGTGTATTTAAGCTGTAACAAATATCAAATTAGCTATATGCAAACTAGAACCAACTGAGACAAGTTTATTGAGGGTTACCTTCGCAGTTATCACAATGCTGATGTATGTATAACCTTTTCCGGCTTCAGGAGCGACCTCGTCAAATCTATCTATCAAGAGCACACAAGGCCCTCTCACTGCTTCACTTCGGAAAAACTTATCAACCTGAATTATATGACAAAGAAAAATAGAATGATATACAGATTATGCTATTAAGTTAACAATGTGCAATAGGAAAAATAAACTCACCGCCGAAACAGAATCATCAGGGTAATCCTTTATAAATTGTATTGCGCTTGTGGATTCAAATCTCATCCTCAAACAACAAGCCACTTCCCTGGCAACTGCTTCTTTGTTGTACGGGCCATAAAGGACAACCGTACACTTGCCATAGTTTGAGGGTGGGTAGCTCTTGTACACTGCAAATTTCTATAAAGGCAGTGGTTTACTATTTTGTAACTACATATTTATTCAGTGAAGGGCTCAATACAACCGTATGTCAAATCAATTTAACAATACATTTATAAGTAAAGTTGACTAGTAAGAGTAGATGTAACATGTGGTATTTAAAGGAAATTTCTCGAGCAATTGCCCAGCACCTTGATTCTCCCTCATTGTCACGTTACTGTAACCACAGATGAACCGCACAAATACTCCAGAAACAGAGCCGAGAGACTCTTTTTCTTCACCTCTTGCATTCACAGCAGGTTGCTTAGCAGCATGTGTGGAGCCCGTGCTGCTATCACCATTCACCACCACAGCGTGCACCTGCAGAAACTTTTCTCCTCCCACTGTGGTACACAGTGCCCACTCCTAGCTGCACACTTCTCCAGATCATCTCCTAAAGCTTCTTCTCCTGAACGCAGACACACCTCCAGCAGCCACCACCGAAGCCTCCGATGTCAAGCATCTAAGCGTCCACCTCCTTGCCTCCTGCTGCAGCCACCAGCATAAACAAGCAGATGCTCCCTTTTCTCAAATCTCGGCACAAAAACACCTAGCCATCACACGCTGCTGATTCCGGCCATGTGGTATTTGGGCGAAATATCTAGGTTCCTCGTTTATGGGTATCAGTACACTGTACACACACTCATACAGAAGCTCAGACAAACATAATCTCATTTGTCACAGGCTTGTAGCACATAAAAGATGGGCATGTGATCCACACACACACAAAAAAGATGGGCAATTGGCATGTGGTCCTCAAAAGAAATCAAGATGGACATATTTTTTATTTCCAAAACATATACTGAAGTAATTGTCTTTCTGGGACTACAATGCATGCAGATATATCTGCATCAATAAAGCATAAAATCACCTGACAGTTATCACTTATTACATGAAAAGCAAGCCCAACAACATCAACTCAAAAGATCGTGGTTATTTGCATTTTACTTTGCAGGGATAACAAGGACAGATGTTGACTTGTTGATTACCGTTATACAGCAGAGATTAGTAAATTTGTTAGGACAAGAGTATACATTAGCAGGTAGTCCCTCCAATCCATAATAAGTGTCTCAGACTTAGTACAACTTTGTACCAACTTTGTACTAAATCTGAGACACTTATTATGGGTCGGAGGGAATAACAAGCTATGACATATTGCCTGTCAACCCAAGAAAAGGAAGAACAACAAAGGTATATCGCAAGTATATATCGAGTGAGATAAATACATTCAGGATACTGCAGAAGTAGTAATACTAGACATGAAACACATGTTAATGCACAAGATAGGAACCACCACATGTTATTAACATCACCATCTACAGCATAACAGAGATTTATTTCGACACACCAAAGAAAAACAAGGTGATTTATCTGAAAAGGCAGATTCAGATAATGATCAGATTTCATAAGGACACATTAGTGTTGCTTTATTACCTGGACAATAGCATCAACTATGTGAGAGACACTGGCAAATCCAAGTAATGTTGTCTTAGGTTGATGTTGAAGCACAGGGTGGAAGATAGGTCGGTGAAGTGCAACTCCAATCTGGATTTCTTTGTTACCTTGCTTGACATATGTTCTTGTCCTTGCAGAGAACATACCTACAATCTCAAAGAAGGAATTGAACCATGTTATTCACAAACTCTTTTAGAATTAGATGAAAAAAAAGAATAATGTAAATAATTAACCTGTGGCCATTGGGAGTGCCCCGACGACTTTCAATTCTCCGACTTTATTTTGGTTTCTCGACACAGGAAACCTCATACTTAAGTGCACAATCCCAATCTGCCCAACAAAAAGTGACAGTGAGCTTGCATGTTCAAGTATACAAATTGGTTGGTCAATTGACCATTCTCAAAATGTATGTTGGTGGGGCTTGGGTTTAATTACTGCCTAAGAATCCAACTGCTAAACTATTGAGCCCAGTTAACCCACTAGCAATCCACTACATTCATTCCCCACCTCTAATGAACATAACCAAATTTATAAACCATTTGGCGCAGTTAACCCATTAACAGTCCACTACATTTCCCCACCTCTAGTTAACAAGCATTCACAAATTTCCAAACCATTCACTCACACATTTAGATACTTGTGCTGTCTGTTAGAAAAAGTTCATAATGCCCACATACTAGTAGTACATCGAGATACTCAGATACACCACAGTGTACTGGTCCTACAAAGATTAACCTCATCTAAAGAAACAAAGATTAACCTCATCGAGATACAGCACTAGTAGTACATCATCATGAGGATCTCATCACCAGCATCCAACCCAAATGCCCACCTTTTATTTGGTGAAAATAACCAAAGACTACATCTTCCACATGAAAAAGAAAAGAAAAAGGTGGGATGCTGAAGTAGCATACTTGGTGGGCGAGATGATCCGAGGTACAGAATTTCAGAATTTCTTCGGCCTCCATCACTAGCTTGAGCACAACAATCTCTGATGTTGGAAGGTTGTCGCGAATGTGGATCCCAACGACTGTGTTCTCACGGAGTCCGACACAGTTGGCAAGGTCGTTGGACACCTGAAATGCAGTTGCGGCACATGATTTCAGCTATCAGTATTCGAAGTTACATAATATACTTAAATATACAATATTATAGAAGTTCCAAATTACAAGAATGTTTAGCAGGTTTATGACCATATCTATTGGTTTCCTTATTTTCATGGACATGATAAAACAGTCCAACCTTCTGTGTGTATCCTGGAGAATTATCATGCATGTGCATCTCGCATCCTCAGTGAAATTCTTCACCGCCACCAGGCAGCCAGTCACCACTTAAATTCTCCGCATGCAACAATAATCAGCTAGATTATAATTCCTTTTCCCCATCAACAAGCCGCACCATCCAACTCCTATGGTTCCGGCACTAATAACAAGCCGGCATCATTATTGTTTTCTGAGGAAAAAAAAGTTCCTCAAGCTGGACCCTAGGAGCTTCCTGATGGACTTTCAAATAATTACCACGTGCTCGTACCCGGGCCATGCCGATCGGGTGACGCGATCGACAAATCCCCATGTTGCAATTCCTTTTTCCCATCAACATAATATCCTCTTTCTCCTCATGAACAATTTTGCACAAACCTTGGCGAATTTCTCGTATTTTACTAAGAAAAGTTCGAACTTTTATTGGTCGCGATCGATATTCAGAACCCTTCATCATCCAGGTGCACTTTTAGGACCTCCCCCAAATTCTGCTAGCAAGCTGGCGTCTAATACGCTCCTTACGGAAGATGGTTTTGATACTGCACATCCCTCAACTCCAAATCCAAATGTTGCAGCACATCGATCATACAGATTCTTCTTCCGAGCGGCTCCCTCCGCTGCATCCTTTCTATACCTAGGAAAAGAGCACTCGTGTGCTCCGAAGCCGTGGTCAATCAAATCGACAAAACGAAACCAATGCTGGCCCGATTCGAAGAGGGAAACAGATCGGAGAGGCCAAATCCCACCAAAATCAGAGGGGAATAAAACTCAAGGCTCTAGCGAGAGGGGAAATAGACCTGGTGATACTGGAGACTCACCGGCGACTAGCCGCCGGGACGGCGCTCACATCTCTCCGCCTTTTTTTTTGGGAGTGCCTAATTATCAGCTAGCTGATTTTCTTTTCGTCATCAGTCAGTTTTTCGGCCATGCAAAAAGAGACACGTGTTTGTTTAGTATCGCTGTAAATAGAAACGCCTCGTCTCACCCTAGCACTCGATATGCTGATGGGTCTGCCGATTGCTACAGGCTTTCTGGTTTTGTTGGGCTTCGTGGTCTCGTTGGCCTTTTCCTTCCAATTTTGCCTTTACAATTATTTGTGGACCTCCTAAACTGATGCCTGCGGTGAAACAAGCTGGGCTTCTCCCCTGAGCCTTGCTCCTCATTTGATTTACATCAAGCTATGCTAGAGGGGGAAATGTAGTTCTGATTCTCATTCTGAAACTGAAACTAAAACTGACAAAGAAACATATTCTGATACAAAATTTTAAAATGATACTAAGACTGAAAATCTGAGAATGATAATAAGAATTAAAATGATGGTAAGACTCAAAAAAATCAGAAACTGAGAAAATAAGACTAATGTGAAGGAGTGTACTCAAGACTGATAAACTAACAAGGGAACTAACAAAGGGGGCTGGTAAAATAAGACTAAAGACTAAGGAATGAAACCGACGACAAAGAAATTGAAGACAAGTAGACAACACTGAAACTGACATATTGACTGAATCGAGGACAAAGACTGAGACTAAAGGTCACAAGAAAAGGAATAGAACCGAGACTAATAATGAACTGATACAGAGAAAGCTAAGAAAAGAAAGATAATGAAGAAACTGAGAATAATAAATGGACTAGAACAATTTTAGTTTACTTGTAATTTCAGGTTTAATTTTGAAGACTAAGAAAAGAAATATACGGAAAATGAAACAAAGACTAACATGTCACAATTAGTCTTACAAGAAGAATATTAAAAACCAAGACTACAAGTACCACAATGAGATTGAGAATGAGAATAAATTAAAGACTGAACTGAACAATATTTTACTAAATATTATACTGTATACACTGAATAAATGGGACACTTATCGCATTGCAGAATTTGAGAATTACAAAGGAACATGGCTGAGACACTATGCCCGTAAAAACTAACATGACTAGACTAAGACTAAGACAAAAAGTAAGAATGATCACTAAAAAACTGAACGAATAACTGAGACTAAAAATACTAATACTAAGACTAAGCACTGAGCCTAAGAATGATAATGAAACTCACACTAAGATGAAAATTATTATGGCCCACTAGAAATTATCTCCAATCCATTCTAACACATGAGACAACACATACCTGCAATTAAAAAACACTAGCAAAGTATGGTTTCAATCATGGTTATACTGACGAATAGCAGTGTCCCAAAAGACCTCATTAGCTGTTAGTTTGCATTGCCAAATACAAATAAGAAACCACCACGCATAGGTGTTTCCCCCTGGAATATTGTGCTGCACTTGAGAATGTCCACGAGCAAACTAAAGACAGCCCTACAACGAGAACACGCGATGAATCAGAACAAGCTGGTGCCGAATAAGAACAAAAATGGCTTCCCCCAACGCGCGCGCGCGCACACACACATAGGGATGCTTAAAACCCAATCACCTACGGGGAACCACCCCGCAGACGGCCACACCCCCCGGCCGTCGCCCAACAATCTCGCACAAAAAAGCCTGCTGTTCTCTCTCTTTGAGACGAGACGAGAAAACAAAATGCCAGGCGTTCTAACAAATGAAAAGGTGGCGTCGGACGGCCAAAAACCAAAACGGGCCACATTGGAAAAAGCCCAACTGAGAAATGAAACGGGCCACCAGAAAAACTGACCGATGGACAAAAGCTCGATGGGGGATGACAAGATTCGTGCAATGATCGAACGGACGGAAAACTGACTGCGAGCCAATTACAAAATCAGCTAGCTGAACATTAGCAAAACTGTTTTTTTTTAGCGGCACTGAGCTGAGGTCCTTGGTGGGCTGGCCTGGCTACTGGACGTGAGATGGGCTACGGGGGCGAGATTGGCAACAAAAAGAACTCGCCTTTTTTTTCGTTTACTCAACGTAGCAGTACTACTGCAAGTAGCATCAGCATGCATCAATCAACCCATCGCCTGTGGCCAAGTTCTACCGCGAATACCGAATACGTAGAAAGAGATGAGAGCTGGACACATCGGAGATCGACATGCACGCACGCACCTGAAGGGCGTCTGAATCCGACGAAACGTGGCCTCTCCAAGGTAGCCGCCAGAGTTTCTGGCCGTGGCAGTGGGCGCAGGCGGGGGCGGCCGGACCGACGTCTCGGCGGAGGCAGTAGACGTAGCGCAGCTCCAGAGCCGCCAGGTCCGGCAGCTGCTGCTGCTGCCGCGCGTCGACGAAGCGACGGATGACGGCGAACGGGAGCCTGACCTGGAACGGCCCGCCGCCATCGTCGTCGTCTGCTTCCAGCAAGACGACGCGCCGGGCCTCGCCGTCCTCCCACATCTCTCACGGCTCCGCTCTCTCTCTCTCTCTCTCTCTCTCTCTCTGGGGTTTCTGCTAGTGCGGGCGGGTCTCTCTCGATCGTCTCCGCCACCGAGGAGAGCATGCGAGATATTTGTAGGCAGATCGAGCAGGAAGGGGAGGGGGTTGGTAGCTAGTCTCGGGATCCATTGCCGCGGCAGCTTTCTGTCAGGCAGGCCGGAGAAGCCGCGGGATCGTCTCGGGATCCATTGCTTCTGCAGCTTTTTGTCAGGCCGCGCGCCAGGGAGACGCGCGCGGGGGGAGCAGGGAGAGGGAGACGATTCAAAAAATTAAGAGAGCGTTAATTTACATCAAAACAACAATATTCTCCAAAAAGGAGTCAAAGCTTGATTACGCGGCTTTTGTCAGGACGTATACATACGATGGAGCTATAGCTGGCTGCCTGGCTTCTGTTCCGCTTTTGTCCTTCCGACTTCTCGTATGTCCGTCTCCCGGTCGATCGACGGAAAGCTGTAACGCTGTATAGCCTGCCGCCTGCAGCAGAACGCCGAACGGGGAGCGGGCGTGACTAGCGTCGCGCACAATTAATGGTCGGCGGCCCAACTTCTAGTTCTAGCCGCCGCCACACAACAGTGCAGCTTACCCTTGCAACTGGGTTTCATTTATTATCGTATTTTAGATTTTTCGTCCCCTTTGATCAATTGATCTTGACAATCGTTTAATAAAGACGGCAAGACCTTAATTATATGCGCTTTTATTAAATTAATATATACTTCCTCTCCGTCCCAAGCTTATATATAAATCCATGCCACTTATGTTGGGACGGAGGGAGTAGTATTATGTTGACATGTCATGTTGTAGCAAAAAAAATGTTATTCATTGTACCATCCTGATGTAAAATCCTGGCTACACAATGGATTCCGGTGATTTTTCTTTTTCATCACTAGTTTCTAGGTTATAATATCGTTGCATGGTTACCGAGTTAAATTCGCTTGGTTAGCAGATTATTAAAGAGTAAAATACACCGCTATTTCATAAACTCGGAACGAATGAACATTTTAGTGCGGCGAGTGGTAGAAACGCAATAAAAAGAATCTTCCAATCGTCGGTTTTGGATAAAATACACCACTGGTCCATCACGCTAAGAGCTTTTTTCTCCATCTTTGGAGGTCGGTGATGAATCAGTCCCAATACTCTTGATTGAGTCGACGACAGGAATTGTGGCCAGCCTGGGAGTTCTTTTTCGAATTGTGACCAGTGTGGGAGTTCTTTTTCTTTTTTCCACCTCGTATCCATCCGAGTCCTTGCCCTTCGCCGTTTCTACTTGTAACATCAAGAGTATTTCTGTGCATTCACGCGTTTCTGTTATGCGAGGGCCTTTCTCTGATAATAGCCCCCTTAAATTTTTGCAATGATTTTAATGTTGATCAGTCGTGTCACCCCATATTTGGTTGGTGGGAAATCAAGAGAGATTACCTCAGAAGGGATAATATAAGTTAAGATGTATAATTGAGATCGATTTCAGAAATCAATTCTCATGCATGCCTCTTCCGTCATATTGAAACGGTGGGAGTTGAACTCTACGGACATGCTCGGTTCCTTCAAACTACCCATTCGCATCGCTTCAATTCCCTCCAAAGTCCAAATGAAACATGATGTAATGTTCAACGTTGGTGAAATAAAAATTGACTCAAGTCCAAACCAAAAAAGATAACAAAAAGTTAAAACCATTTGGTTCTCATGATAACTTAAGACAAAAATACAGCTATAAAATTACTCAATAAATCGATCGCATTCCTTTACTTAAGACAAAAATCGTCTCACTCTCCTTTTCTCATAGTAACAACTTAAAATCTCTGTTGCACTTCTTCTGAAACACATCATTGTGTCAGCCTTTTAAGATATATAACAGGTGATTTTAAAAATCAGCTCTCGTGCATTCCCCTTTGTATTAAAACCGTGTGGGGTGAAGCGTACACACATGTTTAGTTTCTTCAATATTTATACCTCATGGTGGTCTACTCTTATTCCCTCTACCGGAGAAACGGGCATTGCTAGAGGCCCAAAGCCTCCGTGAAAGGCTTCCTGTCCGCACATTCGGCAAAGGGCGTAGATATCAACACCTACCGGTAAAGGGGTCATTGCCGGAGGCTTTTTCTCGAGCCTTCGGTAAAAGGCTTTGCCGAAGGTCTTTTTCGGCCCACGACAAAGAAAAGCAACTGACGGCATGTGCGACGAGAGACAGAGGCCCCGTGGCCAATTAGCTCTTTCTATATTCCGCCTTCGGCAAAGAAATTCTAGAAAACAAAAAAAATCGTGGAGACGAGCGCCCGTCGGCCGCACGCCCCTGCTGCTGCCCGACGCAAGCCCCTGCACCAGCACCGTTCCGCCGCCAGCCCCTTCCCGGCTGTCCTCCCGCAGCCAGTGGCGGAGCTAGCCGACCATTAGAGCATGGGCAAGATATCTTTCCAAACTGAAGTTTGCCCATATAATTTGTTAATATAATCATCTTACTTCCTTTAGCTAAGTAAGGTTCAATTAGGGGAGCCTTTGCAATTGCCCGGGCTGGCCGGGCGGCTCCCCCCATGCCCGCAGCCCCTGCAGGACCATCCTTACCCCGTGCACCGCTGCCAGCCGGCGTGGGGAGTTTTTTTAGCGTCTGATATCCATCCGAGTCCTTGCCCTTTGCCGTTTTCTATTTGCACCGTCAAGAGAATGACATTATAAACGCTCTTTAATTTTTTGGGGTTTACTTAAAATAAGATACTCATGCCGAACGAGCTTTTCGCGACCTACCTGCACACGAATGTGTGTCCACAGATGACCATCATGTGCTCAACACTTGTAGTGTGTGGAGAAAGCAACTCCTCGTGAAAAGCTTCCTATGTGACGGTGTCGTGTGTCACGGAAAAGAGTACTTACATGCATTCACATGCTTCTGTTATGGGAGACCCTTTCTCTCTTATTCGTCCCCTTAAGATTTTAAACTTAAAAAAAATCTCCTCGTCTGCCCACGCCAAAGCACAGGTCTAAGATCCGGCCATATCTAATGCAGGTTGCGATGATGTTGTGTATGTGTGTAACTGAGGTTTGAGATTTTCAGAACTTACGTGAGAAGTTTTTATTCTTAAAAAAAAAATTACCCAACGAATGTCTGCTCCCTGTGGGTCTTTTCACTGCTGTTGAAATTTCCAATTTTTCTTGCCAAAATCCAGTATTGCTCATTTCAATAATGAAACTTGCTCCCAAATAGTGGTGACATGTTAAAAATCAGAAATTATAAGTTCTCTGAAATGAGTATTTTGTTTAAAAGAAAAATCAACATATTACCTAGAGGCAAAATTGTCTTCTCATCTCTTACTTAGCGGTCAACTAACGGTAATGGCATATTTATACCAGATATGGAGTACAAAATTTGAATGGCAAACTGAGAACAAGAAAATTCTGAGAAGCATTTGGACATCTGGACAAAAATTTTGTGGCAAATATGGAATTCTCTCAAACATTTATCCGTCAGCAATCTTGCAAAATCAAATCAATAGTAATCACTATTTGTCTTTAAAAACTACGGCGATATCCAAAATGCCATCTTTTCCAAGCTAGGGGAAGTAACAGATTACAAAGTTCGCTGTCGCATCAATTTGTTGCTTCTTGTTTGTTGCGTGCGTGGAGCCTTTCCTGGATGGGAGCATTGACAGGCCGCGGCTGGAGCCACACGTGCACGTCGCCGGCGCCCCAACCGCGAGGCATCGGCCCCTTGACGAGCCTGGTCTCCTTGTCGACGAGGCCGTGCCTGAACACACGGCGCCTGTAAACGAAGTACGCGCACCCGCCGCCGCCGGCCATGCCGATCCGCGCGGCTTCGGCGGCGAAGCTGACGGGGCTCCCGAGAAAGAGCACGCGGTCGCCCAAGCTCCTGCCGTCCCTCGGCGCCCAACGCATCTTCTTCCCGCCGCCGCCGTCGTCCGCTTTCTCCAGCGCGTGCACCGACACCGACAGCCCGGTCGCCGTCGTCGGCACGACCACCACGATGCCACCTACTGGGTTCCATCAGGACGGATGCCAAGAGCAGCTCGCCGCGGGACTCCAGCAAGTAGCTGCACAGCCCGATTTTAGCTTCCCGGTAATCGGGATCATACTCTATCACTTCCTCTGTTTCGTTCTCAATAGAAAATGTTTCCTTTTCTCAAGTTAATAGAAAATATATTTTTTAAACTTCTAAGCCGAAAAAAAGGACAAAAAACAAACATACGTGACAATATAATTATTCTTTTGTAGAAGCAATATTTTTTTCCCCAAGGATTAAAAGGAGATATGAAATTAAATTAAGACTAACTGCATCTACGTCTCTTTCGCAGATCCGATCGCGTCTATCTATCACCTGGCCGGCGTACGTCGCGTCGCACCTGCAGCATGACGACGGCGGCCAGGCAGAGGCTCGCGCCAAACGTCCCGTGGGCCAACCTCCCGCCGGAGCTGCTCAGCGACGTCACCAGCCACCTGCACGACGCCGCCGACTTCGTCCGCTTCCACGCCGTCTGCAAGCCCTGGCGCCACTCGGCGGCGCCGGCGCCCTCCAACTCCAAGGCCACGTCGCCGTCATTCATGCCGTGGCTCCTCGCGCCGTGCAACGGCCAGATCCTGCACTCCGTCGTCCCCTTCTCCGGACGCCGTGCAGGATCGTCCAACGACATCGTCGTCCGCGCCGTGCAGCCGCTGGCAGCGGCACGCGCCCGCGACAACATATCGAACTGCGTCGCGGCTAGCGCCCATGCCACGGCCGCCTGGCTCTTCACGCCGAGTCCAGAGCCTAGGCTCGACCACCTCTTTACGGGGGCCGTCATCTCGCTGCCTCGGCTCCCCGTCCCCGACGACGGCCGTGGGGTGACGATGATCACGGAAGTGATGGGTAATCCCCATGTCATCGTCTACGGCGACGGCACCGTCTTCCTCCACTGCCTCTGTTTGGAGACCGACCTGTTGCACTGGAAGCACGCCGACGCAGCAACGCCCGTCTTCATGGCGGCCGTCCTGCGCCCCGGCGACGCGGCGTGGACCGTCGTGAAGAATTGGCTGGATGCGCGGCCGCACGGCCGTGTCGTCGCGGCGTACCACGACGGCCGGGTCCTGGCATGCGCGCGCTGGCTCTGCTCGTGGCGCCTCTGGTGTCTCCCGGTGCCGGTGCAGGGGCAGGGCGGCGACAACGGAGGAGGAGGAGGAGGAGAAGGAGCCATGCTCGTGCCGCCGTGGGACGCACGCAAGCAACGCGAGTGCGACCGCGAGGACAGCTACCTCTTGGAATCCCGCGGCGAGCTGATGTGGGCGTCCGTCCTCGCCGAGCGCGGCTGGCGCAGCCGTTACGCCGCCGGCGACACCACGCTGCCGGCGAGCGCGCTGCACGTGACGGTGCACGCGCTGGAAGGACCGGATGGCTGGGGCAGGATGGGGTCGGCGGCGAGAGACGGGCGGAGCTTGGGCGACCGCGTCCTCTTCCTCGGGTACCCTGCCAGCTTCGCCCTGGCGGCTGCGCCGCTGGGCGTGCCTGGCGGCTGCGCCTACTTCGTCTTCAAGAGCGGCGTGTACAGGTACGGCTTCGACGACGGCGAGGCCAAGCTCGTGCGGCGGTTGGGTCCTGGATGGGGCACCGATGGCGATGGGACATGTGTGTGGCTCCGGCCTCAGCCTCGCATTGCCCCAATTGAAGAGATCAGAGAAAGGCTGGCTCGCGTCTTGAAAGAGGAACAACTGAACTCGGATCGGACGTAGGCATGGAGCATTGCTGTACTCTCTCCGTCCTGAGTTTGGGTTTTCCGAGAAAATTAAACATTGAGCTAGAAAATACATTGGGAAGTTGCCAGGATCTCTCATCTTTAATTTTTCCACCGCAATGAGTTAAGTGCATGAAGAAATGTTATGGGTTTGATTTCCGTGTAACAAGAGATAAGCGTTTTTCTTGGTCTAAATTGCACTGGAAGGTGGACGAGTGAGAGCGCTCCCCGTCCGCGAACTGAGCTAAGCGGACCGCCCTTCGCCGGCCGGCGGCGGCCCAGCTTCCCGCCGGCAAGCTCCCTCTTCCTGTTCCCCTCGCGCTGGTCATGGGTTAGGCCTCGGCCTCGACCTAGCCCCCGACGCAGGCCACTCCGGGCTGTGTCGGCCACCCAACACTGCTGCTGCCACTCCGGCCGCTGCAGCCCCCTCTCCTCGGTCCACCGCTCCCATGGCAGCTTCGCAGGGGTCCCGGCTGTCCGCTGCTCCATGGCAGCTTTGCAGGTGCCCCAGCTGCGCTCTTCCACTTCGGCGCTGGCTTCACCTTCCCCGTTGCTCCCTGGAGCCGCTTCCTCTGCGCTGGCGCCGGCGCCACCGTCGCTTCCCCAAGACGCCCCGGTTGCTACTCCCGGCTTCTTGTCCCCGTCCACCCCTGCGATCCTGCGTCGTCGTCCGTCGTCCTCCATCGCGCCGAAGATGAAGACCCCAGGGGACGCCCTCCTCCACCTCGTCCTCTCCGATTTCGCTTCCCCGGTCTGCTTCCCCTTGGCTCCTTTGTCGCCACTATGCTCTCCGACGTCCGTATGGATTTCTCAGCTTCAACCGCCTGCTCCTCAGCCGTTAGGTATGATCATTCGCTTGACTAACTTCTGGCTTGGCTCCTCTGTTCAGTACCCTCTTGTTCGTTCGTTTGGTGCTGGTATTTTCTCGATTTTAGTAGCAAATTTGCATGTCGCCAAATTCATAGTTTCGTTACGAGGCGTTAGCGATGGGCCATTCGTTATTGGCTTCCACGAGTCTCCCCCTTGTTTGAATTTTCGAATTTCAAATTGCGATGCTGCTGGGCTCTCGGGTGGGTCCCTGCCTCCCGTTCGGGACACAGTTCATGTGCATGCTCCCTGTGCAGAATCTCTAGCCTCCAATCCCAGTCAACGGCTTCCCCTGCCGTCGCTTTGCGCCTCTGGCAGACCGTCTTGTCCTCTTCCTCTTGTTGCCCCGCAGCCTGGTTTGGACGGTTCCCCCGTGCCTGTCGCGTAGGGCGCTTCGATTCTGCCGCCACCGGCCTGCAAATCAATTTTCACAAGAGCACCTTCGCCCCAATTCATGTCGAAATGCAGGAGGCTACTGAGTTGGCTGCGATTTTCAAGTGCCAGGTCTCATCCTTTCCCCAATCCTATCTCGGCCTGCCCCTCTCCACTCACAAACTACGACTTTCGGCTTTCCGTCCTATCATTGATAAAGTTGACCGCCACCTTGCTGGTTGGAAAGGGAAATTGGTTTCTATCAGCGGTCGTGCAATTCTTGTAAAATCTGCTCTTTGTGCGATGCTTTCTTATGCCATGGGGGTCCTCCTTCTTCCGGCCGGCACGATTCACGACATTGATAAACGTTGCCGTGCCTTCTTCTGGACGAGAGAAGACCATGCAAACGGCAGAAATTGTAAGGTTGCTTGGGATGTTGGTTGCGCCCCCATTAGTAAAGGGGGGTTGGGCTTCCGTTGCCTCCGCACGCACAACACTTGCCTTTTGCTTAAACACCTCGCCAAGGTCCATCTGCCAGGGTCGGCTCCTTGGGAGCAGCGCTTTGCCCTTTCCTACGGTTGGTCTGCGCTTCGAGACCTCGGGGATCATCACCACTTAGACACTCTGGTCTGGAACGATATTGTCAAGGGCCTTGATTTTTTCAGGACCATTTCTAAGGTCACCGTTGGCAACGGTCTCTCTACTTCCTTTTGGCTTGATCTGTGGTTAGGCGACACCACTTTGGCTCGGCGCTTCCCTGCCTTGTTTTCACACTCCTTGCGACCCAACATTCCGGTAGCTGCAGCGCTTATTTCCTTTGACAGCTTAACCACTTTCTGGCCTAGGCTTTCCCTTGCCGCGCAAATAGAATTTGGGGACTTGCAAATTTTGTTGTTTACTATTGTTTTGAATTTACAGGCTCCGGATGTTCGGGCAAGTCGATTGGACGGGAAAGGGCTATCCACGAAGACAGCGTACTCCTCAGCGATCGGCGATCGGCCGGATGACCTGGTGGCTCTGATCATCTCGAAGATTCCGCCGCGGCCTGGCCTCCTCTGCAAAATGCCCTTTCTGCGAGCTCCCCAAAACCTCTGCACATCTGTTTCTTCACTGCGCTTCGATCGCCCCGAGTTGGATGAGTCTTCAGTCGCTTCACCTTGATGCCACGGCCTGCGGATGTTTGGCCGATCTCGCAACCCACTTCTACTACGACAAGGTCAGCTCCACAATTCTCATAGCTGTGCTTTGGAATATTTGGAAACGGAGGAATGCCATGGTGTTCAATGGCTCTATCGAGGAACCCCATGAAGTCATCACGCGCTGCGCTTCCGACGGCTCTTTGGTCCTCCAGATGCAACTCACTTCCCCGTAAAACTCTTCTAAACGACTGGGCAATCATGATGTCCCACCTTGCCTCTAGACTGTAATCCCCCCCTCCCCATGTAAATTCGACTTCCACCTCTTGTAAGTTCACCGTTTTTTAATAAAGTTGTGCAGGCTGGCCTCAGTCCGCCGTAGTTCGGGTCAAAATAAATTTCACTGGAAAGTACACTTATTAATTATTCCTTCTGTTCCTTATTTGTGAACGGTGGGAGTAATGAAATTGTTTTGAAACAAACCGGTTAACGATAGTTAGTTAGGCTTGTGTCTAATTAATTATTCCTTCCGTTCCTTAATGCAAAAAAATTTAGCTTCGTCGTATGTCAAACTTTAACCTTTGACCGAGTATAAAAAAATCTACCAACACTTAGAATTTCAAATGTATATATATATTACGAAAAAACTAGTTTAATTTAGAGTCGTAAATGTTTTTAAAATTTTCTATAAATTTGATCAAACTTTTTTTGAATTAGACAAAGCTAGAACTACTTACATTTAGTAACTTAGGGTGTATTCACTCCGTTTCATAATTCTTGTCTCAAATTTGGCCAAAAGTGGATGTATCTATTCCTAAAAAGTCTAGATACATGTAATATTTCGATAAGATTATGAAACGGAAGGAGTAGTAATTACCGGTTGACTTTTCTCTTTCGCTTGACACGAAACCTTCGAGTTGTTCATTCAGAGTCATATGCAAGGGCCAAGGTGTGACGCGTTCGCGATGATTGGATCTATCCAGGATTAGTTCTCTTGCCGGGGATATCTCAATTAGAAAAGGTTTTCTTATGTTAATATTGTACTCCCTCCATCCAACAAAATATGTCTTAAGTTTGTCAAAATTTGGATGTATCTAGACATGAGTAAGTGTATAGACACATTCAAATTAGTTAAAGTCCAGACATATTTTCTTGGACAGAGAAAGTAGAATATTTGTTGTCTGTTCCGAATTCAAAGCAAATTTGTCCACAAAAAATACTTGTGAGGCAAACAAAAGAAAAGTCCCTGCGCGAGGGAAAAGAGAATTTACAACTCTGGTAAAAAAACGAGAATTTACCACGCGTTGTAAGAAGCAAATATTTTCCTAATCTAATCAGGATTAAAAGGAGAGATTGCGATCAAAAGTTCGCATCCATCCAGGTCTCTTTCGCAGATCCGATCGAGTCTATCAATCACAGCGTCGCGTCGCACGTACCTGCAGCTGCAGCATGACGACGGCGGCCCGTCGTCTCGCACCAACCAGGCCGTGGGCTGACCTCCCGCCGGAGCTGCTCACCGACATCTCCGGCCACCTCCACGACACCGCCGACTTCGTCCGTTTCCACGCCGTCTGCAAGCCCTGGCGAGCCGCGTGGTGGCGCCTGCGCCTTCTCAGACGACCACGTCGTCGTTCCTGCCGTGGCTTCTCGCGTCGTGCCAGGGCCAGATCCTGCACTCCGTCGTCAAATTCTCCGGCCGCCGCATCATCTCCGACTCTTCCGAGGCGACGGCGGGCTACACCTACAACGACGTGGCTAGCGCCCATGCCACGGCCGGCTGGTTCTTCACGCCGCGTCCAGAGCCTGTACTCGAGCACCTGTTTAATGGAGCCGTCATCCGGCTGCCTCGGCTCCCCGATGACGACGGCAATGGGACGATCACGCAGCTGATGGAGAATGCCCATGTCATCGTCTACGGCGACGGCACCGTCTTACTCTACCACCTAATTTGTTCCGATACCGGCCGGATATGGGGGCACCTCCCCGACGACACGACCGTCTTCGTGGCGGCCGTCCGGCGTCCCGGCGATGCGGCGTGGACCGTCGTGAAAGAGAGGCTGGATGCGTACCCAGTCCCACACGGCCGTGTCGTCGCGGCGTACCACGACGGCAGGGTCTTGGCATGCGCGTGCTGGCTCTTCTGGTGGGGTTCCTTGTGTCTCCCGGTGCCAGTGCAGGGGCAGGAGGACGACAGAGTAGTCATGCTCGTGCCGCCGTGGGATGCAAGCAAGCAACGCGAGTGCGACCGCGAGGACAGCTACCTCTTGGAATCCCGCGGCGAGCTGATCTGGGCGTCCGTCCTGGTCGAGCGCGACTGGCGCCGCCGTTACGACGCCGGCGGCGACACCACGCTGCCGGCGAGCGCGATGCACGTGATAGTGCACGCGCTGGAAGGGCCGGATGGCCGGGGCAGGAGGATGCGGTGGGCGGCGAGAGACGGGCGGAGCTTATTGGGCGACCGCGTCCTCTTCCTCGGGTACCCTGCCAGCTTCGCCCTGGACGCTGCGCCGCGGGGCGTGCCTGGCGGCTGCGCCTACTTCGTCTTCGAGAGCGGCGTGTACAGGTACGGCTTCGACGACGGCGAGGCCAAGCTCGTGCAGCGGTTGCGTCCTGGATGGGGCGCCGATGGTATGTGTGTGTGGCTCCAGCCTCAGCCTGCCATTGCTCCAATCGAAGAGATCAGAGAAAGGCTAGCTGAAGTTTCGAAAGAGGAACAATTGAACTCGGGTCGGACGTAGGCAGCTTTGCTGTAATGAAATTATTTTGAAACAAACA